>NW_024081072.1:368067-658067 GCF_003009895.1 Hyaena hyaena
AGAAATTAAAAAAAAAAAGCTGTGAGAAACTGTTACTGTTAGACCCCCAGGCTTCTTGTAAAGATCACCACAAATAGGTTGTCTTTTTTTTTTTTTTTTTATTTCTAGGAGAGAGAGAGACAGCGTGAGCAGGGGAGGGTCAGAGAGGAGGGAGATACAGATTCTGAAACAGGTTCCAGGCTCTGAACTGGCAGTCAGCACAGAGCCCGACGCGGGGCTCAAACCCACGAACCGCGAGATCATGACCTAAGCAAAAGTCGGACGCTTAACTGACTAAGCCACCCAGGCGCCCACACCACAAATAGGTTGTCTTATGGTGAACTATCTGTGTTCTGTTGAAAGTCAGAACACTTTTCGTGAGAGGCATCAGTGAAGATAGGCTGCTTTGTAGATTGTTCTTTTTGTTATAATGGAAGCCTAATAACCATGACTTGTCTTCTGTAATAATACTTTTCTAAGCACTAAATCTAAAGAATGTTTAATGTTTATGGTGTTTTTGTTTTTGTTTTTTCTGAGAGAGAGAGAGAGACAGACAGACAGCATGAGCAGGTGGGGGTCAGAGAGAGAGGGAGATACAGAATCTGAAACAGGCTCCAGGCTCTGAGCTGGCTATCAGCACAGAGCCTGACGCAGGGCTTAAACCCGGGAACCGTGAGATCATGACCTGAGCCGAAGTCAGACGCTTAACCTACTGAGCCACCTAGGTGCTCCGAGAATGTTTAATGTTTAAAATTTCTTTCCAAATAATCTGCGTTTATTCAAAATTTTGTGTATTACATCTGTTAGAGTATACTGGAAGAATATATATGGTATGGTACCAATTGTATAAAGTTTAAAATATGCCACACAAAATACATATATATTAAAGCCTAAAGAAAATTAATGTAAATATTTTAGATTTAAGTTAGAGTAATTAAAATTAATGTTATGTGTGTTTTAATTTGAGAGACAGTTTAAAACAGTTTGCATTTAGAAATGGATGATTTAATTTGTAAATAACCTTACTGAAAAAGTTTTATGATAGGAACTTTCTATGCTAGATGTTCTGTTTGATCCTTTGATCTGTGGATCAGAGACAAATTTGTGTATTGTTAAAGAATAATTTACAACCTCTTAGTTTGAGGAATAAACTGAAAGGGAAGGCGTAACAGACTCTTGCCCTTGTTACAATCAAACGGTTGCACACCATTGTTAGGATATTTGAATTTTGAGAAGGTGGTGGATACTAGGTTCTTAGATGCTATGAGACCTCCCACCATGTAGGGTGATTGACCAAGCATCAGAGTCCGAGGCTGTGGGACGGGAGCTAATGTATAAGGAAATGGATACTTCCCTTGAGGGTTCAGGGAGTGTTCCTAAATTTGGGGGACAATTGAAGTAATAATACATTTACAAGTAAGAGCAGCATTGTACTAAAGATATGCTAAGAAGGCACTAATAATTCATATACTATTGAAAAGAATGAACTAGATCCTTCCACTGAAAAATACTGGGGAAGAAAGAAATTGTTTTTCAAGCCATTCATTTAAGAAATGTTACTCTGGGAACATGGTGCCATGCTTGAAGTTTACTATTAAGTGCATACTAAGTTTTGTTTAGGAAAGAGAGGTCAGAGGAAGCTCAGGATGGGCTTGTATGCAGTAAAATATTGAGTCATTTTGAACATTGACCTCAAAAGGAATAACCTGAATCCTGGTGAAATGTAGTTGTGGTAAGAATTGACCAGTATGAATGGCAAAGACGGCTGCATTGCACCCAGGTTTCAACAGACTGAGGCAGCTGAGTGATGAACTGAGGTGATTCTTCAGCATTATTAGTTTGGAAGGCAGCTTGGCATGATGAAAAGTAAGCATCTCTGTTTTAGTTGTAATTAATTGGAAGTTTGCTTAAAGTGACTCAGCAGTAAGAATTCGCCTTTTGAGAGTAGAGTTTTATTTAGTTTGTGTAATAGATGAGAGTTGAACATAAATGAGTAAGTAATATTAGTCAATTTGGGCAAGGGAGTAGAGATAGCTTGGTTGGGGGGGGGGACACAAATTATAATTTGGGAAGAGTGCTGACAAGAAGCCAAAGTGACCAAAGATCAGAGAGGCAAGTAATCTGTCCTGCTTTGTTTTAAGTCAGTTGCTTAAAGGTTAATTTTTTTTTTAAGGGGGTACTTATCTTTTACTTATCTGGGTGGTCAAGTGTTACTTATCTAACCAGTTTGAGGGCTTGTTCTATTGTTCAGACGCTTGATTTTTTACTCAGTCATTGTGGTTTTAGGTCTTAATTTGTAAGATGTTTATTCCCAAGAATACTTTTTCAGAAAACACTAATAATGAGTTTTTGTGTGCAACTTAGATCCCAACCTCAGAATACCTTTTTATTTGCTCTGTTTTCATAAACACTCTTCACCATTTATATGGTGTATTTGACCATACTTTGATACATTTTCACATAAACTATTGGACTATTTATAAAACAAGACATAAAGATGTAGCAGAGAAGGCAGGAAATACTTGACGTTTGTATGCCATATCTTGTTCTCTGCTTCCTGTCAGTTAAACCACGATGAGAGGAACAGAGACACAGATGTACAATTGCTTTAATTTCCTATTAGGGAGACCAGTTAAGTGTAAGGCTTTTTTCATTAAACTGTGTCACTTGTGAATTCTAGTTATGTTGCAGGTTTGTTTTGTATTATGAGGACTATGGATTACAATTAGATGTTTGATATAGAAAATTTAACTTTTTGCTTGTTTAATTTAAAATGGGTTTATTTTTGTGAAAAAAAATTTAAATTTATTTATTTTGAGAAAGTGTGGTTGAGGGAGGGGCTGAGAGGGAGGGAGGAGAGGGAATCCCAAGCAGGCTCCACATTCCCAGCGTGAAACCTGATGTAGGGCTTGAACCCATGAAATGTGAGAGATCATGACCCAAGCCAAAATCAAGAATTGGGAACCCAGGTGCCCCCTTTTGTAAAATTTTTATAGGTCATAAGAGATTGGCTTTTAAATTTGTATATGTGATGTATATTCAATATGAAGTGATAAGCTAATATTTTTATCTCAGAATTTTAGTATTTAAGCATTAATTTATTTTTGTATTTTGGCATATCCAGATTCTTTAAAATATTTAAAGCATTTTATGGTACAACTTTAAAATGACGAAAAGAAGGTCATAAGCTTGACTTATTCAAGAAAATATGGTAGGTGGAAGAACTAGGATTTTTGAATGCACATCTTCTGATACTACATCCTGTGTCCTTTCAGGAAAAAAATCTGTTTTCATTAAATTTCTACTTACTATTCCGTGATCAAAACATTTAAATTTACCTTTGCCTGTTCTAACTGGAATGTCCCTTCCCCCTTACGTTATCTCTACTTTGGAAAAAGAGATGCTACCCCTAAAGAAATGACCTGTGTGTCACACTCCCTTGTGAAGTTTCTCAGGTTCTCACATCTATTTATCTCTTTCTCCCTATTCCCTTAACACTTGGTTAACTTACGTATTTTCATTGTTTTATAGTTTATCGGTTTATATACTTCCTTCTTGCTTTAGCCATTGAACTATTTCTTTATTTTTGTGTACCCAGTACCAAGCATATAATAGATTACTTCTTGGAGGAATAAATGCATGCTTGATACTTCTTTTCTTCATTCTAGAAACAAAAAGCTGATTAAAGAACTACAGTATGACTCTTTTCTACAATATTCCTTTATGATTTATTTGTAAGAAACAACTTTATTATAAGATTTCTTTCCTACTTCTGCCCTCTACCTGTTTGTTTTTTGCTATTTCTAGAGTATTCTTAATGAAATTATTACTGTTTGCAGCATATTTAACAGTGGTGAGTCTTTATTGGTTCACTAAAAAATGTAGCTGAGAATACCTTAGTTATTACTGATTGTTGAGTATCAAAAATCTTTTACTTTTGGGGGGTGTGGGTGGCTCATTCAGTTAAGCATCTAAGTCTTGGTTTCAGCTCAGGTCATGATCTCATAGTTTGTGAGATAGAGCCCTACATTAGGCTCTGCACTGACAGCCTGAAGCCTGCTTGGGATTCTCTTTCTCTCTCCCTCTCTCTCAAAATAAATAAACATTTTTAAAAATCTTATATTTTTGTCTCTAGATTAATCTGGAGAAAATGTCAAGCTCTTCATTAGTTTCCTGATTTCTCCACTGAAAGGAATAGTTCCCTTTACTACTTCTTGCTTCTCCCTATATTATTTTCTGTTCTTGTCTCTAAGTCTTTTGTACCTCTGTGATTTGGAGCTTCTAAATTAGTCTTACTATTAACAGAGCAAGATTCTTTGCAATTAGGACTTTAGACTTGTCTATTCTAAGAATTTTTTTAAAAAGTTCATGTATTAACAGTTTTTCCAGCAGAAAATTGATATAGTTTCCTATGTTATTTTTATTTTTCATTATTATTTTTTAAATGTTTATTGTTTTTGATAGAGAGCGAGCACGTGCACACAAGCTGGGGAAAGAACAGAGAGAGAGGGAGGGAGAAAAGATCTGAAATGGGCTCTGGGCTGATAGCGGAGAGTTCATTGAGGGGCTCAGACTCATGAATCTTGAGATCATGACCAGAGCCAAATTTGGACATTTAACCAACTGAGCCATCCAGGTGTCCCAACAGCATGTACTTTTAATATGCTTTTAAATTCCGTTAATAAGGAACATATAGAAAAAATTTATGTCTTTTGTTCTTAAGTAGCTTATAACCTTACGAGATGGAACATAGTAAATAATTATGAGATCACATGGGAAAATAAAAGTTGTGTCTCCTCTTCATGTACCCCAATGTTCATAGCAGCACTCTCCACAATAGCTAAAACATGGAAAGAGCCTAAGTGTCCATCAACAGACGAATGGATCAAGAAGATGTGGTTTATCTATACCATGGAATACTACATGGCAATGAGAAACAATGAAATCTGGCCATGTGTAGCAACATGGATGGACCTTGAGGGTGTTATGCTGAGCGAAATAAGTCAGGCAGAGAAGGACAAATACCATATGTTTGCACGTATAGGAGGATTAGGAGGAACTTGACAGAGGACCAAGGGGGAGAAGAAGGGCGGAAATGGTGGGGGAAAGGGAGAGAGGCAAACCATGAGAGACTCTTGAATGCTGACAAAAACTGAGGACTGAGGGATGTGGGGGGGAGAGGGGGATGGGCATGGAGGAGGGCACTTTGGGGATGAGCACTGAGTGTTATGTGGAAACTAATTTGACAATAAACTATTTGTAAAAAAAAAAAAAAAAAATCTAGTTTGTCAATATAAAAAAAAAAAAAAAAGTTGTGTCTCCTCTTGCTATATCATGAATATTATTGTGATTAGCATTTGTCTTAGCTGGTAGACTGCGATTGCCTATAGGGCAAAACTGGGTCTTAGCCACTGTCTGTTCCTTGTTCTTCTCCTTCACCCACCAGAATCTGGCAGTCTATGAGTGCTTGTTAAATTAATAAAAGAATATAGATAGTACTGATACGATTTCTGAAGGCCATCTAGAACATAGGAAGAAGCAATGCAGGGAGAATTGTCTCTTCTTCCTTGAAGTATTTATATTTATAAAGTGACTGCTTTTTAAAATCCTAATAAACATTATTGTGGTTAAATTTCAATTCATTTGAAGTCAAAATAAAAAAGTGAAATAGAGGCCCTTGGGTTATCTACATCTAGGTTATTAATCAGCTTTGCCTGAAAGAAACCTGCCTTTGGATTTAGCTGTATCTCTCTGCTGTCTCCATTCCCATCTCATGTTTTCCCTTTCCCTCTTCAGAGGTACTTCCAGATTGTCTTAAAGCAGCACCTCTCCCACAACTCTTACTCTCCACTTGGAGTAGGAGAGGTACATTTTCTGTGCCCAGTTGTTGGGGGGTTCGGAGATAGACATGGAAGGACAGTGGCAGAAGTTTCTACTCATGGTGTAAAATAGCAGCTTGTATTGCCTGACATTTTTAATGTCGCACATTTTTAATTTAGAATATTTTGAGGGAAAACATAATGTTCTCATTAAACTCACTAGATCAAGAAACAACAAGTGTTGGTGAGGATGTGGAAAAAAGAGAATTCTTGGGCAGCGTTGGTGGGAATACAGATACTGGCGCAGCCACTTGGAAGACAATAGAGATTCCTCAAAAAATTAAAAATAGAACTGCCCTACAAACAGTAATCGCACTACTGGTTATTTACCCAGCACTACTGGGTATTTACCCCCAAAATACAAAAACACTAATTCGGAGAGATACATGTACCCTATGTTTATTGCAGCATTATTTACAATAGCCAAATTATGGAAGCAGCCAAAGTGTTCATTAATAAATAAATGGATAAAGAAGATGGGTTGGATAGATAGATAGACAGACAGACACACATACACACACAGTGGAATATTATCTAGCTATAAAAATGAATGAAATCTTGCCCTTTGCAACAACATGGTTGAAGCTAGACAGTATAATGTTAAGGGAAATAAGTGAGCCAGAGAATGACAAGTACCATATCATTTCACTCCTATGTAGAATTTAAGAAACAAAACCGTGAACAAGTAGGGGAAAGGAAAGAAACTAAAAAAACCAAATTCTGGAGAGTACAAACTGATGGTTACCAGAGGGGAGGTAGGCAGACTGATGGGTGAAATAGAAAGGAAAAAAACAAGGTAACTAGATTAGAAGCCCCACGAAAGCAGTTTTGGTGTGTATTGTTCACTGCTATTACTTGTAGCACATAGAACAGAACCTTTGACATATTGTAGGTGCTAAGTGGATATTTGTTGAATGCATAAAGAGGTGAGTGAGTATGAGCTGAATTCAGACATGTGCTCAAACTCTCCAAACAGCTTGAGCATTCATTTGGCAGTTATAAAGCATCTGTGTAAAATGGGGGAGTATGGTGGTGACCTTGACCATGTCCCTGCCCTTACTTGGTTAGCTCTCTCAGTCTTTGTACCTTGTGTAAATAAAGTGAGGTGGATATTACTGATATGAAGATTAAATGACAGATACAGTAAAGTACTTAGCATAGGGCTGGCACACAAATGGTAACTATTACTTTCTTCCACATACTTTTTTTGTAAGTTGTTACCATTTCTTTCTTAAGCTCCTTGAGGGTAAGTGTCATGGTTCTTTGTGTGTTTTTAAAAATTTCAGTGCTTGTCATAAATGTTTAAGAATTAAGTAAAGGTAGTATATATGTTTTGCTCTGTAAATTATAAAGCACTTTTAGACATTAGGTATTACTAACAAATGATAAGATAAATAAACCTGACTATGCTCTTGTACAGTTTCTGGATGTGTCTTTATGCAAAAGTATATTTTAAAAATTTAATAAGTGCCTATTACATCTACTAAGGTGACTTTGAATTCTTGAACTTTTCAAGAGTAAGGCAAAGCCATAAAGCAGAAAATACCTCTATTTAAGAGCAGGTTTAATGCACCCTTACTTGGTCAACTACATGTTTTCACAGGAGCAGTTCTCTTCTGGCCATCTCTTTGGAAGAGAGTAAAGACTCTTTGAATGTTGATGATAGCAGTCCCTATTAAGTGACTAAGAAATTTCCATCTGACGTGATTATTACATCTTTCCTTATTGAGTAACTAAATCAGCATCATTTATTCAAAATATGTAATACTAAATGACAGGATACACATCTCTAGATTCAACTAGTTCACATATTTCATAGTTTCATTCTTATTCACATGGATGTAGGGCAGTTTTGATGTTCAAATGAGTAACTTATAAGAAAGGTTATGTGGTAAAGTTAATATCTTTTGAAAATCTTATTTTCTTGTTTCCCCTCTCTTCTGGTCCTTAGGCAAAGAACAAAAACTTAAGTAAATTAGTTAAGTGAATTTTGTTTTAAACAATTTTCCAACACTCTAGGCAGTTTAAAAACCATTGTTGAGGGTCTCCTGGGTGGCTCAGTTGGTTAAGTGTTGGACTCTGTTCAGGTCATGATCTCTTGGTTCATGGGTTCAAGCCCCACATCTATCTCTGTGCTGATGGCTCAGAGACTGGAGCCTGCTTTGAAATCTGTGTCTCCCTCCCTCTCTGCCTCTCCCCTGCTCATGCTGTCTCCCTGTCTCTCAAAAATAAATAAACATTAAAAAAAAATTTTTTTTAAAACCATTGTTGAAAATCTCTATAAGTAATTAGTGAAGAATTTAAGGAGGGCAGTGTACACATTGGTGCTGGAAGATCAGTGTAGCAATCAAGCTGTGGAATGTGTGTTTAAGCTGTTCCCATCATTTTTGGATAGTGGTTACCAGATCCCACACATGTGACTTGTATTGAGCTTTGTATTCATAAGGACTGCTCTGTTGTTGCCACTTGATTTGAAAATCTCCAGGTACTTTTTCTCTCTTCCCAAATCAAGCCTAAATACTACTGCCTGACTTTCAAGACGCCATAATTTGGTTTTGTTTTGCTTATTTAACCACGTTTTCTACCATTTCCTATTGACACCTCTTAGCTCTTGTCAGGCTGTTAAGTGTCTTCAGGTTTACTTTGGTCAGTTTTGATTCTCTGCCTTTTTCTGTTTCAGCGTTCACGCACATGCACATGAACACACATGGTATTCTTTATCTTATCCTTTCTCTTAGTCTCTCCACATCCTGTCACCTTCCTTTAAAAGATTGACTATAGGTCCTTTGTTGCCTGTGAGTGCTCCTTGACCTGTTTGACCATCCTCTCTTCTGAAATGCTGTGGTACTGACCAGCTTTATGAACATTTAATACCATACTACCTTCTGATGTTCAGTTATTGTCTCTTATTTCCTGAACTAAATTGTATGCATCATGGGAACAAAGCTGTGCATTATCTTTGTATTTGCCATGGTACTGAGTTTAGAGTAAAATCAGTAAATATTCATAAACTTTTTAGCACTAAGTCAATCAGTAGAAGCATGCTTTCTTTTAAAAATGGATGCTATGGGAGCTTCTGAGTAGCTCTGGATATAACAAGATAAGCGTGACAAACTGTTCCCTCTTCTCTGAGAGAGAAGACCTAATGCAAGATGTTGATGCACTTCAGTTAACAGTAACTGAAATGGATTCATAGAATTTAACATTTGAACAATTATATTATGAAAGGTGGACGGCCTAATGTTTTTATTATTCTGTATTATAAATTTGTACATTTCTTATGAGTAGTAGTAGAAGTTTGCTTCTATCTAAGATTTGTATGGTAGGAAGATAAAAGGCTACATGTATAATTTATAAATGTTGCATATGCATATTTTAAATATCTGTGTTACAGTATTAAACCCTTGCCCTTCCACTTTCTTATCTCTCATCTTGCAGTTTTGTTTGGGTCTAGTGTTTTTGGTGCCACTGAGTTTAGAATCTTAGGTGATTGCCAGACAGTTGTGAGGACAATTACAGGAAGAATTCCGTTTTAAGGATCTTGACATGGAACACCAGAATTGTTTGATTAAATCCAGACTTATTTAAGATAGACTTCTATTATTTAAAGAAGAAAGGGGGTAACACTATGAAAACAGTAGGTCACTAGGGGTCTTCTATGTGGGGAGTGGGAAATTTTGTGTACAAGGAATCTTAAAATCCATCAACCTTGGTAATTTGGGAAAAGGGGGAAACATTTTTGCTTCTCTGGCATTGATATTCTTTTTCTTTATTTTTTTTAAATGTTGGTTTGTTTATTTTGAGAAGGAACACGAGCCAGAGCAGGGGAGGGGCAGAGAGAGGGAGAGAGAGAATATCCCAGACAGGCTCTGCGCTGTCAGCTGTCAGCACAAGCCCGACCTGAGGCTCAATCCCACAAACTGAGCCACCAGATGCCACCGGAGTTGATGTTCTTAAGTCTGGTCCTGTTATGATTTTGAAGAAGACCCTAAAATGCCATAGGTATAAAATACTGTGACCAGCTAAGAATGAATGGAGAGATCTGGATTGAGCAGTGAGCATAGAGAGAAGCCTGGAAAAGAGTGGTGCATATAGTGTAGGCGTCAGTGGGATGATGGGACAGCACTGATTTTGGCTTCTTTATTTTTTATTAAAAAATTTTTTTAAATGTTTATTTTTGAGAGAGAGAGATGGAGAGAGACAGAGCGCAAGCAGGGGAGGGGAGAGAGGGAAACCCAGATTCTGAAGCAGGCTTTAAGCTCTGTCTGAGCTGTCGGCACAGAGCCCCGATGCTGGGCTCAAACTCACAAACTGTGAGATCATGACCTGAGCCAGAGTCAGGACACTTAACCAACTGAGCCACCCAGGTGCTCCTGACTATGGCTTCTTTAATACTGGTGTGGGGTTCAAGGGATACAGAAATGCTGAGGCATAGGAGCACATGTACCCCAATGTTCATAGCAGCACTCTCCACAATAGCTAAAACATGGAAAGAGCCTAAGTGTCCATCAACGGACGAATGGATCAAGAAGATGTGGTTTATCTATACGATGGAATACTCCATGGCAATGAGAAACAATGAAATCTGGCCATGTGTAGCAACATGGATGGACCTTGAGGGTGTTATGCTGAGCGAAATAAGTCAGGCAGAGAAGGACAAATATCATATGTTTGCACGTATAGGAGGATTAGGAGGAACTTGACGGAGGAACAAGGGGGAGAAGAAGGGCGGAAATGGTGGGGGAAAGGGAGAGAGGCAAACCATGAGAGACTCTTGAATGCTGACAAAAACTGAGGACTGATGGATGTGGGGGGAGGGGGGGGAGGGGCATGGAGGAGGGCACTTTGGGGATGAGCACTGAGTGTTATGTGGAAACTAATTTGACAATAAACTATAAAAAAAAATACTGGTGTGGGGTTGGAGAACCATAAGGACAATAAAATGCAGAAATATTGGAATACCTTTTTCTGAGATGAGAGTACAGAGTAGTAAAATTGAGACAGAGGTATACTTTTAAACTTGATCCATGGAATATTCCTGTTCACTCTTTTCAGTCCTCATGCTGTTCAGGTTATCCTGTTTTACAAATCTGACCACATTTTCTCATGCCTTTTGCAACACAATGAAGAACCACTAATCCCTGCTCATGGATCTGAAGTTTTTCCTGTAGGCAATGGAGGCAGTAGAGAAGTAAGTTGCTAATATTTTTATCTTTGCTAAGTTGCTTCTGTTGCTGGATGAAGAACCACTCCAGGGGAGCCAGAGTAAGAGTGGTAGACTGGAGGGACAGTGTGTCTTTCCAGAAGAGTGAAACTTCATATGACAAAATATAGCTTATTCTAGAAGAGTGGTGTAGGAGTTGGAGGTGTGGGGAGATACGGCATGCTGCAGAATCTCCTGGGGTACCTTTAAACAACTCATCGCTGGCTTTTCCCCTGCAGTCTGGGCCAGAGTGAAACAGTGTTCCTGATGGGAACCTGCTGTGTGTTCAGATAGGGGAACCATTGCACTAGTGAACCTTTTCTAAGAGGATGAATATATTAACCAGGGGAATGAACCAACACAGAAATTAAATAGAATTTCCTTGCAAGTTGATTCTTGTTTGTTACAGAGAGAACATTTTTTAACTGCTGAACTGGTTTTGCTGATAAGCACAGTTTTAGCGTGTTTGTGTTCACTGGATAGCTGTGTTTCTGTGAGAGTCAGGTTTGGGATGCTGGAGGGAAGAAAGTTCCCTTAGTTCGTCTGCATAATAAAAATCACCAATTAATGACATCTTGATTGATAATTATCACTTTAAACCATTTTGAGATGGGAAAGCAGTTAAAATTTTTTTATGACGGAAGTTAAAACAATATCGGATTACTGTTGGATATTTCTATTTGTTTGGTTTTAAATTCTCTTGTTTTCAGCGAATGCTCAGAAAAAGGGTTAATCTAGGATCACAGGTATTGACAGGCCTAGGTATGTAATCTGTTTGGCTGTTTTGCAAGGTGCTGTAAATGCTGCCTGAGTGTAACCTGACACCAGGTAGGCCCAACTGGCCAAGGATGGAAAGTGGAGAACAATGTGAAAGAACCGGAATTTCAGGTCTAGGCAGTGAGTAATTGCGGCCTACCCTCAAAGTCCTAGAACTGTCCATCCAGGTGTCAGCAAAAAGGCGAAATCTTTGAGAAGTCATCCTGCTTGGCTTGATCATATTGACTGTGTGTGTGTGTGTGTGTGTGTGTGTGTCCGTGCGTGAGATTACCTTAATATGTTTGGGGTAAGGTGAGCTTATTCATGTTTCCATGGCCTGCTTCAGCTTTGCGTATGTTGCTGGAAGCCTGACCGAGGCTTTCTATACCAAAAGACACCGATTTGTACTTTATTCATGTGAAAATAAAATTATACCTTAGAAGAAGTTTTAGGTACTTCCATTCCCCTTGCCTCTCCCCCAAGTTGCAATGAAAGATGCTTAAGGCAGGATAGCCATTTAGAAGATGTGGTGGCACTGTGTGTGTGTGTGTGTGTGTACCAATATAGATTTTAAAGACATATTTTTAAGCTTTTTCTAAATTTTCTTAAATCTCATCAATGTATGAAATAATATGTGACCCTGAACACAGTGGGGAATGATTTTATTCCTCTTGAGACATTAATTTGTATTTTTTTTAACTTTTGTGTATAGAGCAAATGATTTAAACAGGGCTGTAGAGTGAGATTTATTTTACAATCGGTGCCCCCCTTTTTCTTCTCTCTTTCTTTCTCAGTAGGAACTGAGAGACTAACCACCTTGTTTGAGGAAGTTCAAATCTGGTTACTTAACTGTAACTACATTTTGTTGTCTTTTTTAAATCATTTTTTCCAGATTCACATTTTTAAAAATGTAAGCTATAGAAGTATTCTATTCAAAGAACTAGCAAGCACAATGTCAGTTAAAATTTATTCTAAAATATTTTTATGAGTTATTAAGTGTGGTAGCTTTATAAAAATGTTCTCGTTTTTTAGAGTGAGTGAAGATAAAGCTAATGGTATGATGTGATAGAATTGGGAAAGACTTGAGTAAAACTTGAAGATTCAACAACAATGATAGAAAAACCCACAAACTCTGCTACTTAAAGTTGTTCCGGTTAAAGATATGAACAAAAATGATTTACCATGTATCAAGAGGTTGTATGGAATAGAGACCTCTGCTATAAAAACTTGTGTCAGAGATTTATTTTCCAGATATTCTGCTAAAGAATAATACTGATGAAGTTCTATTAATGCAGATACAGGGACATGAGTAGAGAACTAGGCTAGGAATTTGGGCCTCTTTTGCTTTCCTCTCCACTAACTGTCTTTGTGACCTTGGACAAGTCAGATTGTGCCAGGTCCTAATTCTTTAGCTGGTCAAGGAATGCGTTATTTTAGGTAATCCTTAGATATTTTTTCAGCTTTACAATTGTGTGATTCCACAGTTTAGATTGAGAATGGGCAGGCCCTGGGACGGTTGCACAAAAATTATCTTGGTACTGTTGATTCATTATTTTCATGTCTTCTGGAAGCTAATGTAAAACATTCTATGTATTGGAAAATACATGACTATGTAAAAGGCCTGACTATGGTGTATTACACAAAAATTGCATAGCTTTTCATTTTAATTTGCATAGCTTTTCTTCTTTCCTTATTCTATTTCATTTTTATTGTTATTTCTCTAAGGTAATTTTTTTCCAAATATACTCAATTTTCTTATGATGGGTATGTCTATATGTTGAAAAGGGCCTTTTATTAGGTTACTACTTCATAAAAAAATTCTTCCTTTTCAGATACTTGCCATCTGGGGTTACCACAGAATTCCAGTTCTTTAGATACTCATACATACATAAGCACTGTCTGAATGTTTTATTAAAGGTAGTTACTCAAGCACCCCATTGCTCTAGGCTGGTAAATTTTACCTCCTTGGGGCTAGAATGATTTAATCTAAAACATTTTTGTCATTCCTTTTATTTATTAATTTTCATTTTCAGTGTATGAGTTGGTGGCCTGGTAACTTCCAAAGGGTAGCAATGATGTATTTTTAAGTATCATCATGAAGTAATAGGTTTTTAGACTCTTGTGTTTAAAGCCATTTTGAAGGAAACTTAAATTTGCATTCAATCAGGGATGAAGAAAGCAGGTGTGAGAAGTGTTAAAAACTGATTTTGACTATCATGTTTTTATAATACCTGAAATATTTTACAATAAATGAGACAGAAATTGACTGTTTGAATGGGTTGTGGTACCCATCTATGTGGCTGATGGTTTTGTGTTTACAGTCAGTAAATTCATGTTGTTTGGAACAGGGGCATAATGGAACTCTGTGTTAAGGGAAGCTTGCCAGACAGGGTGAGGTCTTAGCCTAGAAGCAGCTGGATTTATCAAATAGAGGCCAAATTTTCGGGCACTGGAATAGAATTATACTTTTGTTGATAATGGGCTATAGTATTCTTTGTTGGAGTCTAGCAAATAGCTGTGGTCAAGGAGACTTGCAGGGAGTATGGAAATGAGACTTAAGGAGTAAATCAGTTAAGTGGCTTGCACCTGTTACACATCCCTTGCATTGTACTGAGACGATAATGAAGCTGTTGTATATGGAGCAAAAATTATGTGGCTGGTATTCTGTATATGGATTTTGCATGGCATCCTCACAGCAACTCTAGATGTTGGTGTTAAATATTGTACCTATTTTGCAGAAAGGGGAGAGTGACACTAAGTAAGTAATTTATCCAAGGTTACAGTGCAGAAGACTCAAACTCACGTGGTCTGACTCCAGAGCTTGGGCTCTTTTAACTGTTGTTGCTTGCTTTATTATTTGACTTTAAATCTGCAGCTTATTTTGGTGATAAGAGATTAGGAACCTTACTGTTGAGATCCTCCTGTGACTTGTCTCTTGGAAGAATGAGAATATGATCCTGACCCAATTGAAAGATATGAGCCAACTTGGGGAGTTTTTACCATTTGGTAGATGTTCAACCAGATGACTTCTCAAAGTTGTGCAAATAAGTTAACTGTTTATGTCTATATTGGATAAACAGTTTTCACATATATTTTTTTCTTGTTATTCTATAAAGACTAAGTGACACTTTGAAAATGAAATAGGTTTGAGAATTACTTATGCAGTAAAATGTTCCTGAATATAATACATACAGTTAATCAAAGACCTTATAATCTGTTAGGGTAAGGCAAAAAAATCTTTTTTCTCCTCAATCTGAGTACCCATGTCTTTTTTATACTAGCACAACTTTGAGGAATAAAATGATTAAGTTTAGTTTGGGATAGGTTTTAGACACATTGACTTTGAGGGGCACTGGACTTACTAGCTGAGTGCGTGGATTTGGAGATCAGGAGCTGAAGTCACGATGGAGATTTTTTTTCCAATTTGGGGTGTGTGTGTGTATGTCTGTGTGTATAAAATCTGTGTGTAGTACAAAGGATGTAGGTAGATTTAGAGGCAAGACTGTGTACTGTTGCCCTGGACAGAGACCTGATTTAGGAGGTTAGGAATTTGATTGTACTTGTGTGACACTTTCTAGACGATGAGACGTTGGGCACAGGGACTCAGTGTACTCATGAGAAACTGAATCATTGATCTAGATGTTCAGTCTCCTCTATTAACTGAAAAGATTTTGATGCAATGGGGCTTTCTTATTTAATTAAGTATCTCCAACATGTACAGGTGATACCTCTGGATCCGGAACCGGAAAATTTCTTCCCAAGATCCATCTTGATGCCATAGGCTATGCAACTACTGAGAAGAAGGAGTGGGAAAGAGAGAAGGCAGGGGATCAGAGGCCTAATTAGGACAATAAAATAATTCAAGAGCTTTTCTTACACATGTTTAGTTTATGAGCTTCTATATAGAAATGAACAAAAGCTACCTCACCAGAGTGAAGGTGTCTCCATCCCAACAAGTGACCTAGGGATCATGGGCAGTCATTTCAGTTTTGGTTTATTACTCTTGGTTGTTAAGTGTGTACCTGAAGTTGTGGGTATGTTGATTGCTTATACTTAACTTTTGAAACACATTTATTAAAGCATAATTGTGTGAAAATGCTAGTAAGAAAAGGTGCCTCATTGCAGTGGAAAAGAAAGTGAAACAAACTTTAGACAGATGTGTTCATATTGGTTACTGGTGGAGTGTCACTTTGTATTTACAAATAAATGGATTTGGGGGGCGCCTGGGTGGCTCAGTCGGTTAAGCATCTGACTTCGGCTCAGGTCATCATCTCCCAGTTCGTGGGTTCAAGCTCTGCATTAGTCTGTGTGCAGACAGCTCAGAGCCTGCTTTGGATTCTGTGCCTCCCTCTCCTTCTACCCTTCTCCTGCTCGCTTGCTTGCTCTCTGTCAAAAATGAAAATAATAAACATTAAAAAAACAAATAAATGGATTTGTAATAGGCCTTTGGAATCTAACCTTTTAGAGAGAAACTTTTGTTATCAGGAAAACATCCCTTGATTCTGGTTACTTGATTTCTTACTGTGGTTTTTCAAGTTCGGGATAATGGTTTCCTCTTTATCAAAAGTACTACCATCATCCTTTATAAAGAATATATGTAGACATAGCTTAAATATCTAATGATAGGTTTTTAAGCAGCACTTGTCTTTACTATGATCCTTTTTACTATTACTGTGAGCACCCAGGTACAGTAGATCCAGAAGGAATTTTAGACAATGGTTACTCACCTAGAGAGGTTTTGCTCTATCTTTCTTCCTGGCATATTGCTTTGGAAATCATAGACACTCAAAGATTTTTTTTTTTTAATTGAATTAGAGGGACATGATTTTCACATGGGAGACAATGTATAGTTAGTGCTAACATTGCGGGCAAAAGTGCTGTATTTCTGAAGGGAGAGATCCAGATAGGTGAAGGTGAAGAGGTTTGCCGGCTTGCGGGGGGGTGGGGGGTGTTGTGAAAGAAATGGGACTTGAGTATTGAAGACTGGGAGAGATGTGAATGGGTGCTGAGTTGGGAACAGTATTCTGGAAATGGGGATAAGGAGATTTTAAGCAAGGAAGCAAGAAGGAATGTAGTTTGTATGGAGGACCATAAGAAGGCAAGTCCAGTGCAGAAGAATTAGGTTGGGTAATAATTTAAGGGAAAAGATTGTTAAGTAACATTTGTCCAAAGCTAATGCAAGCCTTATGTTTAATGTCTGTCTGTGATCAATTTAGCTCAAAGCATTTTTTTCCCTTCCAGGTATGGTGCATTTCTCAGAAACTACCTGAATGTGCTAAAAATAAAAATGCTTTTTATCCCAGTGTTGGAGTTGAACTTATTATTGAAAGAGGTGGGGTACAGAATGGGTTTGGGGCACTGCTGGGTTAGAATTCAGTTTAGTGAGTAGAAGTATCACCTAAATTGAATTCTTAACCCTTACTTTATTTTGATTCCCAGTTAGGAAAATTACAGTTATCCACGTTGACCCCTGGAGCCCGGGGTATATAGGAACTTGGCTTTACTGAAATTAGGAAATGGAGTATTTGACTCAGCTGGCACTTGCCGAGTTCTCAGGGAAACTGATTCACCAGCTCAGCTTCGTTCTCTAACTTGTCTCTTAAATTAAAATTGTAGGGGTTCCTGGGTGGCTCAGTCGGTTAAGCGTTGGGCTTCGGCTCAGGTTATGATCTTGCAGTTCGTGAGCTTGAGCCCCACATCAGACTCTGTGCTAACAGCTCAGAGCCTGGAGCCTGCTTCTGAATCTGTGTCTCCCTCTCTCTCTGCCCCTTCCAAACTCGTGCTGTCTTTGTCTCTCAAAAATGAATGAATATTAAAAAAAAATTAAAAAGGGGCACCTGAGTGGCTCAGTCAATTAAGTGTCCGACTTCAACTCAGGTCATGATCTCACGGTTTGTGGGTTCAAGCCCCACAGCAGGCTGTCTGGTGTCAGCACAGAGCCAGCTTCAGATCCTCTGTCCCCCTCTCTCTGCCCCTCCCCTTCTCATTCTCTCTCTCTCTCTCTCAATATAAATAAATAAACTTAAAAGAAATAAAATTGTAAATGCTATTTCAAATGTTATTTAATGTGATCATTTTTAAAATCTTTGTCTTTTCATATCACATTTATAGTCATAATCCTATTATGCAGTATTTAATAAAGTTGTGACAAACTTAGAATTTTTTCCTTTTGTTAATAGTGATAACTTTTTTTTTAAAAGTAGGCAAACATTGTTGGCAGGCACTTTTTTAATTAAGCATTTCTCCCTCCACTGAAATTGTTTTCACTCTTAAGTTGCGTTTCTGTTTTTCTACTATTGTAAAGTGCAGTTCTTTGCATGTTCTAATTTGCCATGACGTGGTCAAGTGCCGTTTCCTTCCTGTTGCTTGCAAGCCTGTGCTAGAGATAAGGATACATTTCAGTGCATTAAAAAAGAAGCCACTGAAGACAGGCTTAAGCATGGTAAAACATTCTACTTATCAGAAACCTTTTAAAAGAACAGAAAGAGTAGGCTTTAATTTCTGCTTATTTTTAAAGGTTCTTAGTGCTTACTAAACTTTAGACGTATTAGACAGATTTTAAATTCTTGTATATATTAGGCATAACAGGGTTACTGTATGAATGTCTCTCCTAAGGCAAAAATATACAGATGAAATTACTCATGGAGTAGCAATTCCTGTGTGGTTTGCTGGGTTACTGGCACGAAGGAAATCGTTTATATGTCCTTTATTGCAGTAACAAACCTAGTTACTGCTGGGTGGACTTTTTTTTTGTTTGTTTGTTTTTAAGTATTCGGTACTTTAACTGTAGTTTAACTGGGGGGAAGGGAGAATGGCTTCACTTTCAGAAATGAGAGGTGATTTTATCTTAGCAAGAAGGAAATCTTCAAAGAAAATATATATCTAACTTAAGAAAAAAATCCTGTATTCATCAGTCATGTTGATTTTTTAAAAAAACATTAACAAAAAATACTTTGGAGATAGATACTGCCCTTGGTACTGTAAATTGTATTCTAAGTGGGCATGCCTACTCTTTCATAACTAATTTAAGCTTTTGTTTTTCAGGCCAAGAAGTTCTAAAGAAGAAAAATTTCGGAAAAATTGCCTCTGTTTGAGTAGAATATCAGTGAACCAAGAAAACCTGTAGCTCCATCCTGAAAGAAAACCTGGTCTACAGTAACTTCACAGACTTAGCTGAGGGTCTTTTACTCAAATTGGTCACTGATTCTCCTGCCTCATACTTGAAACTGCTTGGAATTTTTCTCATGTGGATCTAAAGGGAATGCTTTATTATGGCTGCTGTTGTCCAACAGAACGACCTAGTATTTGAATTTGCTAGTAACGTCATGGAGGATGAACAACAGGTATGATACCCAGAGAAAAATTGGATTTTAATAAATTTATTGTTATGATTCTTCCATTTCAACAGAAAATTATATACTTTAAAAGACTGTAGAAGAAACCTTATTAATGTAATAATGCAGATATTAAAAATTTGGAGGTAATTGTGATCTTATGTTCTAAGTACTATTTAACTTATTAAGAAATTGAATCCTTAGCTTTGGTGTGGAACCAGGAAGTAGTAATTTTTGGGTTAAGATTTTTATTTTTTTAAATGAGACTTAACAGTAAATAAAATAAAATACCTTAAGTAATTATTTCAAAGTGCTTTGAAAAGTTCTAGAGGACATACCAACAAGACATATAAAAATTTTTTGGAATATAGGATTGGTGATTGTAATAGTTGCTTAATTAGTATTTGTAATCCTGGGCTGTTTTTTCAAGTGGATGGAAAGATGTTAGCAGTCCCATAATCATACATCACTTCAGTGCAAAGCACGTGATACTGAGGAAGTCACTTAACTTCTCTAGATCTATATTTCATCATCTGTTGAATGAGGGGATTGAACTGAATAATTTCAAATTGGCTTTCACTTAGTTTATGTTCAGTGGTGTTCAAATTACTGTTTGTAGAATGTGAAGAAGATACACAAGGCATTAAGAAAAGGATCTAAGTTAATTCTAGTCTCCTGCCCTTCTGCCTCACCTCCCACTTCAGGGTGGGGAAGATGCTAGGGGTTCTTGGGACTTTATAATTTACTTCATTTTAAACACGTTATGTAGGAATGTAAGACATGATGTAAGAGAGATGCTGTGTTAGAAGCAATGTACTGGCAAAAATATTTTGAAGACCTGCAGGTTTAAAATATGCCCAATAAATTGATTTAGATACTGAAAAAAGCCTAATCCCAAATATCTCAAATTAATAGGCTAATTATAATGTATCATACTTTAAATCTAGAAACATAATTACTACAAATAATAAAGTTGATTCTTTTGACAGGGCATTATAATTTTTTTTTGCTGTTTGTATTGTCTATTGATGTGATAGATCTAAAAATTTATAAATAAACCTATAAAAGATGAGAATTTGGATTGAGGTGCCTTAAAATCAAGATGAGCTTTGGTTAGGAAGGAAAAAGGTTTGGAGAGGATTGCTTTGTCCAAATTAAAAATATATTAATAGTTACATGGAAAACTACTCATGAGAAACTGAATCATTGATCTAGATGTTCAGTCTCTTCTGTTACCGAAAAGATTTTGATGCAGTGGGACTTTCTTATCTCCAATGTGTATTTCGTATCTCCAACATGTATGGGTGGTATCTCTGGATCTGGAACCGGAAAATTTCTTCCAAAGACCCATCTTGGTGCCATAGGCTATGCAACTACTGAAAAGAAGGAGTGGGAAAGAGAGAAGGCAGAGGATCAGAGACCTAATTAGGCCAGTAAAATAATTCAAGAGCTTTTCTTACACATTTTTAGTTTATGAGCTTCTATATAGAAATGAACAAAAGTTATTTCAACCTAAAATTATGAAGTAGTCTGCTTATATTTTCTTCTGTTTTATGTGTCTAACTCCTCAGTACATATGAAATATATTTTTTAATAGAATGTGAGGTATAGAGATCTGACAACTATCTTTTTCCAGCAGTGTGGATGTTGGCCCTTCAGATTTATTGAATATTTTATGATTTCCACATCAAGACTGCTACCTCTCTTATATACTAATTACCACATGTACTTTAGTTTGAACTTTCTGGTGTATTTTATTATTTTACTCCATTTAACTGATCTGTATTATGCTAGTAGTACATTGCTTTAATTAGTATCATTTTATAGATTTGACATCTGATAAGATATTCCCCCTCCCCTGCCTAAAAATATTGGTATAGAGTTTTGAATGAATTTTAGAATTAGCTTTTTAAGTTACATAAAACTCTGTTGGGATTTTAACTTTTCAAAGTTAGAAAGCATTTGTGTCTTTTAAAATAATTGTTTTATGATCCTATATTGGTTTGGTTGGTTCTTTATAAAATCACTGTTTGAAGGCACCAGATTAGAAGACATTTCCTGTTTTGAGTTATGGTCTGTGGTTATAAATGTCATCTAAAGCAATCGACACCATTAATGTCTGGTTGCCACCACCTTGATCATACATACTCCTCTCACAATTGCTTGGGGGGTGGGGGTGCTGGTAGTGTTGGAAAGGAAACACCAACATTGTTGGTGCTGACAAGCCACTTTTAAAAGTCTTTTCTTGCTATGTGTTCCAAACTGGGAATATTTGTAGCAAAGAATGAAGCACTTCTGTGGGAGAGCAACACCATCAGTGCTGAATTGCACTATGTACTTTTATTTGGAAGTGCCTTGGTTTGACGTATTAAACGAGTGTGTTTGCCTGGGGAACTTATGAGAATAAGAGGAAATCTGAAGGTTGTGGATGCAAGTTTCTGAAGAGAAGGAAACTTGACTATAGGTTCAAGTAATCCAGAAGTTAATTCAATGAAAAACAGCTGGTAGTTTATTGCATTTTATAATCTTGACATATCATTACATTATATGCTTTTTTCAGTTGTTGGTTCTAAAAGTAGAGCCTAGTAAATCATAGTTATTTATACTTAACAGACTTAGCTCACTAGGGAGAAGCTTGGTGACATGCATGGGAAAGTGAAACAGATATTTTTGCAGAATCCTATTACAATATAAGAAGGTGGTCTTACAACATTCCTTCTTCGGGTATAAATTGGTGGCTCTGAATATTGATTCCAGGCTCTAAGCTAGCTGTCAGCACAGAGCTCAGTGCGGGGCTCGAACCCACGAACCGTGAGATCATCACCTGAGCCGAAGTCGGATGCTTAACCAACTGAGCCAGGCACCCTGATACCCAGTATTTCTCCATGCAGTGTCTGAGAATCACAGCATTGCAACTTTGGGAAAGCTTCACTGTGGAAGTTACATTAGAACTGGATCTTGTAGAAAGATCCAGTTAATCTGACAAATGAATGAGCAGAAGTGTTCTGAAAAAATATAATGTACCGAAACATTTAATGGATTCCTTGACTACATAATCATTCTAACCACCTTAACTTATAGTTAGAAGCTTTTCATAGTGTGACTGTTTCCTGCTCTTTTGTTACTTGTACTGCATTAGCTTTGTCAGCCTACTGTATATGTCCAGTGCTTTCCAGCCTGATCTCCCACATTCATGCCTGCTACCTATTTAAGTTATAATCTCTTTCAAAACCTTAGGACAAAACCTACTTATGCCAGAAATTTATCCTTCCTGCATTCCTTCAGGAATTAACAAATTTTATCCTGTCACTTCTATATCACTCACTGTTATTGTTCTACTATTTGCCACATTAAATTTTCATATGTACATTACTGATTTCCCCAGATAAATGCTAACTACTTGAATAAAGAGATTACTTCCCCCCTCTCCTCAAAATCTCCGAAAGCATTTAACATCATTTATAATACCTTTATCAGTTGAGTCTTCTTAAAGATTTACTTCCTTCTCTTAATCCTGTTAGTGAAATGATATGGGGTATGTTTATGCTCAAGTTATGGCCTTTATCACATCAGAAGACTTGAATGAGCAGTAATGTTCTCCAAACTCTCTTGACTACAGTATATCTATTTTCTGGGATCTGTTTATCCACATTATCAGCGCATGGGCAGTTTTGCCATATCACCACAATTCCAAGACCAGAAAGAAAGATTCATGGAGTCTTTGTTCTGTTATCTATTTAGAACTGTTCTTTTTTATGTGTTTAGTCAACACCATGTCAAATAACTTTCAAAAATTATCACTGCAGTTATAAATAAGTATCCATATAGAGTTTTACTATTTAATTAATTAATTATTTAGAGATGAATAGGAGAGAAGTGCAAAGGAGAAGAGAAGGAAAGAGAAAGTATCTTAACTAGACTCCACACTTAGTGCAGAGCCTGATGCAGGGCTTAATCTCATAACCCTGGGATCATTAACTGAGCCAGAATCAAGAGTCAGACACTCAACCAACTGACCCACCCAGTTGCCCCCATATAGAATTACTCTGTTTCTTGGGAGACTCCTTCAGATTACAGAGGGAATTTTTAACATGGTTGTATCTTTTTTTGATTTATTAAAAAAAAACTTTAAGTTTTTTTTAATGTTTATTTTTGAGAGAAAGAGAGAGAGACAAGTATGAGCAGGGGAGGGGCAGAGAGAGACAAGGAGACACAGAATCCTAAGCAGACTCTGTTCAGGCTCCAAGCTGTCAGTACAGAGCCTGATGTGGGGCTTGAACTCCCAAACCATGAGATCATGACCTGAACCAAAGTCAAGACACTTAATTGACTGAGCCACCCAGGCACACACACCCCAAATTTTTTTAATGTTTACTCATTTTTGAAAGATACAGAGCACAGACAGGGGAGGGGCAGAGAAGGAGACAGAGTTAGAAACAGGCTCCAGTTTTTGAGCTGTCAGCACAGAGCCCAGCACAAGGCTCCAACTCACAGACTGTGAGATCATGACCTGAGCTGAAGTCACATGCTTAACCTGCTAAGCCACCTAGGCATCCCATTGACATGGCTGTATCTTGAGAATGAGGTTGTATTTTGTAGAGAATATAGATCATACCAATGAGCCATTTTTTAGAAATTGTGTTGGGAAAAATTTTGTTAGGTCAGGGATTAAGTATACCTTAGAATAGAAGGGATGAGTTGAAGTGTTCTGTGTGTAACTTACTCAGCACCGGCACCAGGAGGACAAGAAGTTGGTGCTATGATAACTAACCTGTACATGGGCATAGGGAATTTTGTTATTTATATATAATTCCAGGTTATATGGATCAGCCTACCTGTTCCTTTCTGTTGCCTTCTTTTGT
This sequence comes from Hyaena hyaena, assembly GCF_003009895.1. Classification (NCBI taxonomy): domain Eukaryota; kingdom Metazoa; phylum Chordata; class Mammalia; order Carnivora; family Hyaenidae; genus Hyaena; species Hyaena hyaena. The sequence goes on from NW_024081072.1 coordinate 392,081, forward strand.
AATCTTGGCAGATCAGACTTACCAGATCCATTAAAAGCTTAGCTTTCTGTACAACTAACATGCAGGGATTGCTTCTTTCTTTTATGTATATTTGGAACCTTCATCAAAGGAGTTATGCCACAGAGCCCATAGTAGAAGCCTGCTTACATTTGGGAAAAGTCTGACTTTGAATCGGCCTGAGGCCCTCTTCAGATTATGTGAAGGGATAACCCTTCCTATGACCTAGTGTTTGGGCTGGCTTATCGCCCTGCTAACTATTGGCAGTGAGGAAGCTGATGGTTATTATGAAGGAGGAGTAGGTGAGGGCAATAGGATATTATTATTACTCTCTTTTGCAATTTTATTTTAAGTTTCCCCCAGCCTGAGTCCTGGCCTCTCATGTTCCTCCTTAAACAGCATGAACTTCACCACCCACTCTGACTTCTCCTCCAACTGTTGGTCCCTGGGCTCCATGCTGTCACCCAACCGCCTGGTCCTGCTGGTCAGCATTGTGGATGCCAGAGTCTATGCAGGCACCAGGGACTCAGCCTCTCAGATCTCTGTCTTTTGCTCCACCAGCTAATTGGGGTGGGGGGGGAGGGAGGCAGAGGCCTGGCCACCAGGATGGCCAAGGGTCTGGCATTAGGGGCATCCAGGGGAAGAAGAAGACCATGGAAGACCTGAATGACCACCTGGCCTCCTACCTGGAGAAGGTGAGGAGCCTCAAGGCTGATAATCAGTGATTGGAGTTCAAAATCTGGGAACTCCTGGAGAAGAAGGGACCCCAGGTAAGAGATGGGAGCAGTACTTTTAAGACCATTTTGTTGAGGGCTCAGATCTTTGCAAAATCTGTGGACAGTGCCTGCATCGTTCTGCACACTGACAGCACCCATCCTGCTTCTGATGACTTCAGAGTCAATATGAAAGGGAGCTTGCCATGTGCCAATCTGTGGAGAGTGTTATCCATGAGCTCCACAGAGTCATTGATGACATCAGTGTCACTTGACTGCAGCTGGAGATAAGAGATCAAGGCTCTCACGGAACTGTTCTTCATGAAGAAGAAACCATGAGAAGGAAGTAAGGAGTCTATAAAACCAAATTGTCAACTCTGGATTGACCATGAAGTTGGATGCCCCCAAATCTCAGAACCTCAACAAGATCATGGCAGACATCCATGCTCAAGCTTGCTAAGAGGAACATAGAGGAGCTGGACAGGTACTGGTTCCTGTGGATTGAGGAGAGCCCCACAGTGGCCACCTCACAGACCACTGAGATAGGAACAGCTGAGATGATCCTCCCAGAGCTGTCCTTGGAGATCAACCTGGACTCAATGAGAAACCCAAAGGCCAGCTTGGAGAACAGCCTGGGGGAGGTGGAGGCCCACTACACGATGCAGATAGAGCAACTTATTGACTCCTGCTGCACCTGGAGTCAGAGCTGTTGCAGACCTAGACACAAGGGCAGCACCAGACCCAGGAGCACAAGACCTTGTTGAATATCAAGGTCAAGCTGGAAACTGATACTACCACCTACCATCACCTGCTGGAAGATGGGGAGGATTTCAGTCTTGGTGACTCTCCAGACAGCAGCACCTTCTTGCAGACTGTCCAGAAGACCACCACCTGCAGGATTATGGATGGCAAAGTGGTGTTTGAGACCAATGACACCAAAGTTCTGAGGTGTTGAGGCAGCAGAATAGAAACAAGGTACCCTTCGGAGAGCAGGAGACCAATTAAAAGAGGTAAAAATTGAAAGAGTGAGGTCGTTGCATAGGATAGGACATGGACTAGAAGAGTTGCAGAAACATTCAGTAATAAATTTTAGTGATTGGTGTTTACTGAGCATTTTTTCCTGTGCATTGTGCTATGTACTTTACAAGGATTATCCTACTTAAGTTTAACAACAATCTTATGAAGTAGGTACTTTAATTCCTGCTATACAGGAGAGCCTGTTGAGGCGTAGAGAAGGGAAGCAACTGACTTGTGAGTGATAAAACTGTAACCCAGCTTGTGTCTTGAATGATGTCAGCTACCAGTACATGCAAGTGATAAAAAGTGGTTTTAAATATGGAAGAATTATGCTTTGCATTTATGATTTTAGCAAAAATAAAATGTTATGTATTCTAGTTAATTTGTTAATGTAACTGCAGGTTAATAGTCTTTGTGCCCTGATAGACCCTAGTACTACCTTAAAAAAAAAAAATGGCAGCTTTATTGAGATGTAATTTACATACCGTATAATTCACCTATTTAAACTATGCAATTCAGTGATTTTTAGCATATAAATAGAGTTTTGCATCCATCACTGTAATCAATATTATAACATTTTTGTTATCCCAAAAAGAAACCTGTACCCATTAGCAGTCATGTCCTATTCTCCCCGATTCCCGCACTGTGGCAGCCACTAATCAACTTTTTGTCTCTGTGGATTTGCCTGTTGTGGGACATTTTGTACACACTGAATCATGCAGTATGTGGTCTCTTGTGACTGACTTCTTGTACTTAATGTTTTCAAGATTCACCCATGTAGTAGCATGTATCAGTACTTAATTCTTTTTATTGCTAAATAATATTCCATTGTCTGGCTATAACACTTTGTATTTATTCATTCTGTATATTTTTCAAAAAAATATTTTTTTTTAAATGAAGTTTGTGTTGGTCAGTTTTTTGTTGGGGATGGAATTGGACATCTCTCTTCTCCCAGAGAGTACTCTGTCACCTAGAGCATTCTTGCTGGGTAAATAAATAAATTAGTACCTCTTTGATATAGCTGAGTCTAGCCACGTGATCTTGAAAATTTTTACCTCCTTTCTGTTTTACTTAGCACATAACACATAAAGGGAAGGATAAGTCATTATATGAACAAATAGGGTTCCTAAGTTACTGGCTTTTTTTTTTTTTTTCCCTTAAGCCAGAGTCACTTTCAACACTATTTCGAGAATAATGATGAAGATAATGTCCTTTGATGTACTAAAGTAAAAAGAAAACTGGTCATTAATGATTTGTTAAAGTGAATTTAACAAAGTGATGTCCTTAAATAATGTTCATAAATCTGATATGCTTAATGTTACGTAAGTTAGAATATAGGCAGAGTTTTGGGGGGGTTCCCTCAATATTTTCTCAACATTAGGGCAGTCCTTTTTTTTTTAATGTTTATTTATTTTTGAGACAAAGAGACAGAGACAGAGTTCTAGTAGGGGAGGGGCAGCAAGAGAGCAGGCTCCAGGCTCAAAGCTGTCAGCACAGAGCCTGATGTGGGGCTTGAAACTCATGAACTCTGAGATCACGCCCTCAGTCGAAGTTGGAAGTTTAATCGACTGAGCCATGCAGACACCCCGGGCAGTTCTATCTTTTTGGAAAGAAGACTTATGTTGTAATGACTAGTAATACATTTGTGAGCTTACCTGTTTCATCTGTTCTCACCTAATGGAGAGAAAGAGCAGTGAGCATGTGTTGAGGGATCTGGGAAGTTGGCCTGGAGTTGTAGGGATTGGAGTGAGGGAAGAATTTTCCTCTCCTAAAAGGTGATATTTTAGGTGACAATTTAAAGATTTGTTATATTTTTTATGGTTTTGTTTCACTCGGCACTTCTCTCATTACACTTTATTTCCTGGTATGGGAAAAACAAAAAGAAGAGTATTTAGGAAAAACTGCCATTTACCTTTAGGAAAGCAACTAGTACCTCCTCTCCTTCTCCCTCTCCCCTCCCCTGCCCCAATGTGTGAGCACATTCAGAAATAATTTAGTATTGAAGATTTACCTGGGAAATGATTTATTAAAAAGTGATTCATTTATGTGCATTAAGATCAACCACCTACAACTTCAGTATAATACTGAATTCTGGAAATTGGTAGTTCTTGTCAGTTAAGAGTCTGTGACGTGTAACAGAGTATCAGCCTAGGAACCAGAAGTCACCACTTAGTAGATGTGTGACTTCAGACAAGTTTTTAAATTTCACTGAGCTTTGATTTCCTTCACCAAAAATGAGAGAATTACCTCCCAAGGTTATGAGCATTCAGTGTTTATATATTTAACGAGAGCCTAGCTCAAAGGAAGTGGTCAATAAATGTGCCAGTTGCTGTTATGAATGACCTAAATTAAAAAAAGGTGTTAAGGTTTGTGTGTACCACTGCATACTTTATTAATTGTTTGGGATAAATTAGGTAATTAAGTCAGTTTCTATAATTTGAATACCATTTAGACAAATTCACTCAGCTTTTTTTTTTTTTTTTTTTCTTCTTTTTCCTTTGCTGGCTTGGTGCTAGAATAAGCCAAACATATATCACTCAGGATTTTAAAAATCTGGCAGATTAATTCTGTGGGGGAGCCGTCTCCTTTAACATTATAACATGTTAAGTTTCTTCAGACATAGTTTGACCTGGAGTTGTTCAGTTTTTTTGGAGTGACTCTAATTTCTGTTATTGCCTTAGGATTGGCTAGTGTTACTTTTCCATTTTGGAAAAGGCTTTGTAGCTAAACTGCCAATATTCAGGAATGTCTGCCTCATTTTATTCTATGATTCATACATATTTATATAAGATTCTTGTCAAAGTCCATCTTTTAGAAGTAGGAATTGCCTCTTTAATTATAGCTTTACTTAAATTTTTTGAGTTATGTAGAATCTGCATGGTTAAAACCTCAATCTGATAGTGACTGCTATGATATTATCTAGTTGGATTGTAACTAAACATTTAAACCTGGTTAAAATTTAGCATACTTCCCAAAATCTACCTTTTTTTAAAAAAATCTCATGACTGATAGTGTTCACACTTGCTGTCCCCACATACCCTTAACCCACCAATGTATTGAACTTTTAAAGTGAGCATTTTAATAGGAAAACTATATTTGTTTTCAGTGACTGTTTTACTTTTTGAGATACATAGCCAAGTTGTAATTTATCCTGGCTGAAAAAAGGCAAAGACTAAAGGCAGCCAATAGTCACGAAAGACCTAAACTGGGATTAGAATTAGCCAAATCAACTCCATAGGGATTTACAGTGGAATTTTAAACATTATCTAATAGGGGAATTCTGGAGAAAAAGACCATTTTACTTAGACCTTACAATTTTTTATGGTGCTGTGCAAGAGAGAAACTAGTTTCCTTCAGAAACCCTGATCTCTGCTGGCGCCAGCAGAAATAAAACCTATATACATGTGTATATATGTATAAACTTTAGCTGAGATGAAACTTTTTTAGACCATAATTTATTTATGGGATCCTATACTCTTGTAGTCTATCCTGATGTTTAATCTTGTGGATTTGGGAGTCAGATTGTCTGGGTTCAGGTTTCAGTTCTGCCTCTTCCTAGCTAATTGACCAATGCCAGTAAGACAGCATAGTGCAGTGGAGATTGACGGAGATAAGCCATATGAATTACTTAACATGGTAGCTGCTTCAGCAACACCACCACGTTAGGAATACCACTTAAATTTAATTTTCTTCTATTTTGTTGATCATTTTATTGAATACTCAAAGACAGAGATTGGAAGGGAACATTTTACATAGCACAGTAGTGAGTTTCTTTTTAATCGGATTAAGAAAGCACTTTGACTATGTTAATTTCCAAAGATTTGAGTATTTTTTCTCTTAGACCAAGCCACTGGCTATAATATAACATCTACATCATGATGTTTATTAAAAAAATCCACAATCTATAAAAACTTAGGATATTGAAGAAAGAGAGCCATTGGGAAGTGAGGGGACTGATAGAAGCCTATATACTCAGTTTTCTGCCCTGATCCTGCTTTGCAAGTTAATTTCCATGCCAGAAATACATTGCCTGCTCTAGTCTTGAGTGAAGTGTAAAAATATTTTGTAATATTTTGTGGAGCACTTTAGAGTTTACAGTGTCTATTTCACATACACTTTGATTCCCACAAATCATTCTGTGACAGAGTTAGTATTCTTTCCATTTCCTATTGTAGAATATTCTTTCAAATTTATTACTGGATAGCTAGAACAACTATATTAGAATCATGTAATGGATTCCTAGGGCAGAGTTGCAAAGACGCTCAGGGTACTGTTCAAAATTACCTACCTATTTACTAAAGATATCTGCACCCCTGTTCTGATTTAATAATATTATTTTAGAGTATCAGTGGGTAACTGGTCTTATTATCTGTTTATTTACTCATTAATTTTGACAGTACTTAGTTTCTTTATTTGTATTTCTGTTAAGAGATGATGCAGAATAAATGTCCTTAAAGAAGATGTGGTGTGTGTATGTTTGTGTGTGTGCACTCAACCATCAGAAAAAATGAAATCTTAACCATTTGCAATAATACAGGTGGAACTAGAGTGGAAGATGCTAAGTGAATAAGTCAGTCTGAGAAAGACAAATACCATATGATTTCATGCATGTAGAATTTAAGAAACAAAACAGATGAACATATGGGAAGGGGGAAAAGAGGGAGACAAAGCATAGATAGAGGTAGAGAACAAACTGAGGGTTGATGGAGACAGGTGGGTGGGGAATGGGCTGGGTAGGTGATGGTGATTAAGGAAAGCACTTGTGATGAGCACTGGGTGTAACATGTACATGATGAATCACTAAATTCTACTGCTAAAGCCAATATGAAACTATATGTTAACTAACTAGAATTTAAATAAAAAATTTGAAAAAGAAAAAAGATAATGCAGAACTCTATGGGAATTTGATATATCACTCGAGCTAGTGCATTGAAGTATTAAGTTTTTAGAATGATAATAATGAATAGTGTTCTGTTTAAAATGAAGATGTACTAGTAACAATGAAAAAAAAGCCCTGAAGAAATTGCCAGGGAATAATTCCCACATGCATAAAACTGGAAGGCCCTTGGGTAAATTATTTTAAACTTATAGTGAATCATTTAAACAGTTTCACTTCAGAGAGAGAAGTTTCCTAAGTCATTTTTGTAAAGTCAACATAACACTGATACCAAAACCTGGGGGAATGTGTGCACACACACGTTAGTAGGCTAATCCCAGAATGGATATGTATTTTGTTTAAATATAAGAGCTAATATTTATTGTCTCTTACCTTTGCTGGATCCTAAGGGCAATATGCATTTTTCATTTTTAAATGACCTTATTAAGTTAAATATATTGGTTAAAAAACATAATTCATAGAAGTTTATCCAAAGGTTATTACTAAAAGATGAAGATTAGCTCCATCTGATTTTCCTTTATTGTGTGAGGCTTAATAATTGTTCACACTTTTCTTTCATACTTGAAGAGGCAGGGTCCACAGTGGTGTCTAGAAAGCCATTTGAGATTTTATTTTTACTCTTTTTAAGTTAATTTATTTATGTAGTCTCTACACCCAACATGGGGTTCAAACTCATGACCCTGAGATCAGGAGTAGCTTGTTTTTCCAACTGAGCCAGCCAGGCGCCCCACCTTCTGAGATTTTTTTTTAAAACGAGACTCTGAGCAGCAGCTAAAACATTGTACCTGTAATTTATAAAGGAAAGACAAGTGATTCTTCAGACGAGAAAGTCAAGATCAATAAACCTGTTTCTGTAGATTTTCTTTTAAAAATACACATTTTTATTCCTTCAACTTCCAAAGAGTCTGTTTTAAATGATCTACTTTTCAACTGTTTTTTGGTTAAGTGTGTCAACACCTGGATCCAGTTGACTTAAAAATGTTTTACTTCTTGCTTTTTCTTTCAAATTATTTTATTTTTAGTCATTCTGACTAGTCCAGAATATTTTCTCTAGAGGATGTGTCAACCCAAAATGAACAAAATTTCTTTTACAAGTTCTGAAAGAATGGAAGAGAGTATTATTCGAGCCCAAGTTAGGACAGCTGCCTGGGATACAGAGTCTGCACAAAGCAGAGAGTGCTTTCATATATTTTGTTTCGATCCTCACCATAATAACCTTGTATGGTGTGGCAACTATTGTTATCCTCATTTTATGAATAAGGAAGGCCTTTGTAAAGAGAAATCTCTGAGAGTTTGAATGAGGAAATGAATGTTGCCCAGAAACACCCCTGTACAATGTGACAGTGCCTGCATTGGAATTGAGTCTTTGATTGAGAAGGCCCAAACTCTTAACCATAAGAGAAAAAAAAGAACCCTGAAGGAAAAAGAGAATCTGGAAGAATATTAAGTAAAGTGATAGTGATTAAAAATAAGTAAGATTTTCACATTCTCCCCAATACGTTACATACTAAAATTTTTAAACACTGGATTCATGTACTACACTTTAGTCAGGAAAACTATATTTAGACAAACGTGTTGGGCAGTGTGTACTATAGGTACATAGACTCTCCTGCTTGTTTGCTAAAACTCCTTTTCATTTTTTTTTTTTTTAAATAAAGACGGTTAAGGGGGAGCTTGAGTTAATCAACAGAAGTATTCTCATTTGCAGATAATGAAGCTGTTTTAATGACAGGGTTTTTAAAGGGTATGGAGAATTTGGCTGTGAAGAAGCCTTCACAGGGACTTTATGCTGAGCCTTGGAGATGTATTGTACAATTTTGGCTTGTTTTAGGTAATGTATCAATTCCTAAAATCATTCAAAATATATCAGTAACGTGGGGATGAGCACTGGGTGTTATATGGAAACCAACTTGACAATAAACTATTTGTAAAAAAAAAAAATGTATCAGTAACAGTGGTAGTTATTAGGGAGGGGAACTAAATAGAAAAGGGACAATGATATTTTAAACTCTAGGAATACAAATGTGTTTATGTATTAATCTGTTCCCCAAAATAGATCTTTTTAAAAATCTATTAAGTTTTTTTGTTTTAATTTTTAAAAAAATTTTATTTATTTATTTTTAAGAGAGAAAGCATAAGCAGGGGAGGGGCAGAGGGGGGACGGAACACAGAATCCACTGAGCTGTCAGTGCAGAGCCTGATGCAGGGCTCGAACTTACTAACTGTAAGATCATGCATGACCCGAGCTGAAGTTGGACACCTAACTAACTGAGCCACCCAGGCACCCCAAAATTCTATTAATTTTTTAAAAATGCACTGTGGGAACTTGCTTAGAGGATTTTTAATTTAAATTCATTTTGTTCACCAGTCACCCTAATTTTATGTATATCCATCTAGATATGCCAGGTCTAGATATTTCCTTTAATTTTATTATTATGGTTTACACAAGGGAATATCATCATAGTATTTATTTGATCTGGTTCAAGTCTCCTCTCCCTGCAAATGCTCTGCCTTACCTCTGTCTCAGAGTAATGCTCAGAGAGAACTGGAGACATTTTAAAGTTCTGTTTCTCCCATCAGACTGAACTGTGCTTTTTAGACTTTTTATTGAAGTGTTATATAAACACAAAAATATGTACAAATCTTAAGTGTACAGTTTGATAAATTGTCACAGAGTAAACACATGTATGTTTTAGCTTTTACTTTTCCTTGAAACTTGCTGAGACGAGATGGTTATGTTCATTACTTTTCTGGTTGTGTTCATCACTTTTCTGAAAGGAATATTCTTATTACAAATAAAACAAAAACAAACTATGCCTGTTAATGTAAGATTATAGTAAGCAAAGTTCCCCCCCGCCAAGCTTTATTAAAATGTAATTTATATATAACATGGTTCAAGTGTACAATGTGATGATTTGATATACGTATATAAGTAGTAAGCCAAGTTTTAAGAGTGTTTATTTCTGTCTGAACCAAATATTAAAGCACTTAGTCATCAAAGTATTTTGTTGAATTGTTACTCTATGCCATGCAGTATAACAAATGATATATTTACATGTCCTTGAATTCTTACAACTTTAGAAGTTATTCTCATTTTAGATACACACGAAAACTAAACCTAGAGAGACTAGGAGTTCACACATCGAGGCCATGGTGCAGTCTTGCCTTAAATAGGGTCCTTCTCACTCTAGAGCTTGAGTACTTACTGTTGCATCCTGTTTTCACCAAGTGTACTTCTAGTGCATTCGCTGCATGGCAAATATTGTCTGATTGTGTCCTGATAGTCTGAGGTATTGGGTTTTTGTTTTTGTGTTTTGGTTTTTTAAACCAAAGGTAAAGAAAATACTTTCCAAGCAGTGTCTTCATAGGGTGAGGTTTTGGGGCAGCATTCTGATTGGAAGAGAAGGCACAGGAGTTCGTCTCAAAGACCTGTTTTCATGGCAAGTGAACAGTGTTCAGTGTGTATGTTTATTGGAGTGGCCTTCCAGTGAGGAAGCTGTTGAGGATTATTGCAAGAGTGAGGCCCCACCCCACTCTTGAAAATGTGCTCATTTTGTACCTATCTTAAAAAACAAATATCTACATTGGGGAAGTTTTTAAAGACTGGTTTTAACTTGCTTTCCTTCAGGAAAACATTTGATAGCTGTTTCATTTTAAGCTATTTCATAGAGGATCTGGGCAAGATGTTTCACAACCACCACATACCAGATTGAGCTCTGGTGTCAGGGAAGCCTAGCAAACAAGTTATTTGAAAGTTCTTTCCTCTTTTTGTATCCAAAGACCTGGTGAATACGTTTTATTTCATATGGTGGGAATAATGGTCCATACTTTCTTAAATACCTTCCTAGGGCCTTGGGTTGTGGAATATTGAGGGAAAAGTAAGCCTGGTGAGAATAATGTTGCTGTTTACCGATTGGTCACTTTCCTTCTCTTTTCAACTTGATGATGTCGCCATATATGTATGTCATCAGCCACAGCAAATGGCAAATATATAGTGGACAGTGTTGAAATTTGGGGAACTCTCCTTCCTGCCAAAAGTTGGTTTGATTTTGATTATGGATGCTAAAAAATTGATAAAGTTTTACTTTTAAAACATACATTTAATTTACCGAAATTAATAGAAAGGAAAACTGGTATGTATTTTCTCTCCAGAGTTGTAAAGACACTCAGTAAAGTTATACAGCAGTTGAAAGCTTATCACTGCAGTTTAATTTGCTCATAGAAACCGAGGCTTTGGAAATTCTTGATCTTTGACAGATTGTAATAATCTCAAGAAGCATTCCATCTCTCTTCCCACCCATCATTTTGTGATTTGTTTTGGTTCTGTTACAAAAACAAATAGGAAAAATAATCTGCAAGTGCCAAAAGATGTCATAATAAAGTGATATAACTTTGTTTTTTTGGATTACTAGTATTTCAGACATTGACTCAGTTTAGGAAATACATTTTGAATTTTGTGATTCTTTAGAGTAGTGGTTCTAAACCGTGCATGCACGTTAGAACCACCCAAAGAAATTTAATAACATGCCCTGGTCTCATCCCCAGATGCTCTGATTTGTTTGCTCCCATGTAGGGTCCAGATATTGATATTTTTAGCTGTTTTCCCAGTAAATATCAGTGTTGAAATCCACTGGTAGAGTTGACTGAGGTTCCCTGATTCAGCTAAAAGGTACTGAAGAGAAGATGATTAATTATTTAAACAAAGCCAAGTTTTAGAGATACTTGGAGATTTTTTTTTTTTAAGTAGCCAGCCAAATGAAACATAATATTTTTGTTAGGACATCAACCAAGTGTTAACACCTTCATTTCTTAAAAGGAGGTAACAGATCTTATTGCTGACTGTTAGGAATGTGGCCATTGTATGAATAGCTCTGACCTTCCTGAGGTTCTTCTTTAAATAAATCTTGGGAAAGGGTCTGGTTGAAATGAGGCAGGAAAAACTGAGGTGCATAGGGTACGGTGGTCTTCATCACAGAAACTTGAAGAATAATGTCTAATCTCAATTAAGAACTTATATAAGAATATATAATCTTAATTGCCATTAGCTAGAGAAGCTGTTTAGGGTAGAGAGAGCCAGCTGTCCAATGATAGACTTAAAGCTAAATTAAATCAGATACTGTTACAGGTTGAATTGCTCTCTGTATCCCATCTCCCCAAATTCATGTGTTGAAATGCTAACTCCTAATATCTCAGAATGTGATCTTATTTGGGAAAAGGTTGTTATAGATGTAATTAGTTAAGATTAAGTTATTCTGGAGTAGAGTAGGCCCCTAATTCAATATGATCAGTGTCCTTATGAAGAGAATTTGGACACAGGAGAGAATAGCATGTGAACATGAAGACGGTCATCTGTAAGCCAAAGAGAGAGGCTTGAACAGATCCCTCCCTCATAGCCCTCAGAAGGAACAAGCCTGCCAACACCTTGATTTCAGATGTCCAGCGTCCAAAGCTGTCTGTGGTCCTATAGTACCTCCTGGTCTGCGGCAATACATTACAGCAGCCCTTGTGACCTAATAAGAGTCCCAGTATTTTACTCATTTTTAAAATTTAAATCTAAAAAAAATTAAACATTTGAAATTCGCCACGCCTTCATTTAAGAGGTTGGGAACCATTTCTCTAAAAGGAATTTTCGAATGTGTGGTCATAAAAGTTTTAGGTTTGTGGTAACTCAGACTTGAGTCAGTTGTTAGTCAGTCAGTGTAAAAGGCAGGAATTTAACATGAGCCCAGACAAGCAGCTAGTTTCTGGATTGTGTATTATGTGGTAGTCAAGGGGGAGATTCTCTCGAGTCACCTGAGAGAGGGTTCCTACATGTATTTTGTATACACAGATTCAGGCCTGGTACTGGATATTTAGAGTTGGTCAGTTTGTTGTATATGAGTTAATAGCGCCCTGGGGAAATGAGAGAACACTTTGTATATACATCTCCATTTCAGTGGACTAGAAAAGAAGGCCCATACTTTTCAAGTACTGTAGAAAAAGACAGCATGGCTAAACTGGAAGGAACCTGGGAAGTACCTGGCTGTGGCCCACAACAAAGTCCATAATAGACTCAGATTGGAGAGGCCCTGCAAAAGATGATATTGAAAGTCTACCTTAAGCACAGCACAGCTCCTTAACTTTAGGATTAGTGCCATAACACATCTTAACAAAACAAAACCAGGAAGTGCCCTTAGGATCAGCTAGTACTCCTCTTTGATTTAAAGTGAGAAAAATGACAATCAGATGGAGAACACCTGAGCTCTCATGGTTCGCAGTCTTTCTTTTTTACACGTTGCTGCCTTCTAAATCATAAAATCATGTGTTCCTTTTCATTCTTAATTAATTAAGCTTTTGTTTCAAAGGAAACTAAGATCTTTGTTCTAGTGTTGGGCTTAACACTCACTACCCCAGATTTCAGGAGCCAAATATTTTTGGATAGGGAGTAAAACTTCACCACATTTGGGTGAGGACTGCTCCTGTGAACTGCTTTGACATGCGTCTGTCTGACTTCATGGGTGACCTTGGGTAAATTTCTTAATATGATTTTTCCTCTGCCAATGGATGGCGGTGACAAGCCCTATTCTTACTTGGTACATAGAGTTGCTGCAGCGTAAAATGAAATTGTGTGAAAATTAAATCATATCTGGGCTCAGCCTCATTAGAAGACTAGAAGCTTAACTTAAGCTCTTAAGAGAGAAGTGTTTCAATGAGCAAATGTTCATGCTAGGTTGAACATTATATATTTTATATATATATATATAAATATGTATATTTATATATATTTTTCCTCTTATAAAGAGAAAGGGAAAGCTAAATGACTATGCTCTGGCCATTTTTATATACTTTCTCTCTGGGTTTCTGTCTGGGTTTTACAGTGCAATGTCTGAGTCTCCTACTTTGTTTTAAAACTTAGGGAAAGCCAGGGGCGCCTGGGTGGCTTAGTCGGTTAAGCGTCCGACTTTCACTTAGGTCATGACCTTGCGGTTCTTGAGTTTGAGCCCCGCGTCGGGCTCTGTGCTGACTGCCAGCTCAGAGCCTGGAGCCTGTTTCAGTCTGTGACTCCCTCTCTTTCTGACCCTCCCCTGCTCACGCTGTCTCTCTCTCTCTCTCTCCTAAAAATAAATAAAACATTAAAAAAAAACTTACGGAAAGCCAGTTACTTCTAACTTCCTCTTTTTTGTAATAGGAAGAAACATTTTGAAATAAAATGATCCAAATATGTTCTAGAGTTATTAAACCATAAATTTCAGAGCATAGCATTCTTGAAGGCACAGTTTATTTAGTTAACACCTGTGATGTCCTAATGTTTATGATAGAAGTTAAATTCTTATGATAGAAGTAGCATTTAATCTCCATGGGCAGTGCTACAATGGGCAGTGCTACAAACATGTTAATTTTAAAAGATTGAGGCTACTAAGTTATAATGAAATCATAAATAATTTTAACACAGTAAATTTACTCAAGGAAAATTAAAAGCATCTGACATTATTACATCTTGGCAGGAACGTTTTCTTACATTTTAGAAGATAATACTTTGGGGTGTCTGGGTGGCTCAGTCAGTTAAGTGTCCAACTTCAACTCAGGTCATGATCTCATGGTTTGTGAGTTTGAGCCCCATATTGGGTTCTGCATTGACAATGCAGAGCCTGTTTGGGGTTCTCACTCTCTGCCCTTCCCCAGCCTATGCTCGTGCGTACACGAGCTTTCTCTCTCAAAATAAATAAGTAAACATTTTAAAAAAAGATAATACTTTATGGAAACATGTTCAAGAAACAGGACATTTACATAGTCTTGAGCTGTCTTTCCATAAGATACTTACTAACTATGCAAGGAAAAATAGTAACTTTGTAGTTAGTTACCTGGTAGATACCATCTTAACTAAGTGATCAAAATTAATATCACTAGTAATAGGACAAATATATATTTTAGACCTCTTAATGAGGACACAGCATTTACTTTTTTGGTGTTCTTGCCAAAAATGTCAGTTGATCTAATCTTGAGAAAATATCATGCATATCCAAATTGGGGGTGGGGGAGTTGTTTATAAAACAAATGGCCTATACTCTTCAAAAGTGTCAAAATCATAAAAGAGAAAGAAAAGCTAAAGAACTGACTCAGATTAAAGAAATTATTCCGTATTAAAGGAGTTGCCATGGAGAAATACAGTTATTTGCTGAATGAAATGTATGATCCTAGATTGGATCCTGAACCAGAAATTTAAATTTATTTATTTATTTTGAGAGAGAGAAAGAGACAGAGCATATGAGTGGGGGATTGGCAGAGAAAGAGAGAAAGATATCCCAAGCAGGCTCTATACTCTGTAAATAAGGTAATATTCATGTATTTAGGAAATATACATGAATTATCTCAGGTTAAGGGACGAGGGTCTACCACTCTCAAACCAGAAAAAAATTGAAATAATAATATAGGAAAATAGTGAAAGACATGATCTAAAATTACATGACCTTATGAGTAGATAGAAAATGAAAGTTGATTTCCCCATTTGAGTCAAAAGTTGTTAAACACAGCATGTGTGGTAATGACAATGTAATATTTATTAAGTTTATGTGGTTTTTTTTTCCTGTCAAACGTTTGTTGAGATTGTATTTAATTGTACATTTCATTGGTATGCCACTTTTTATGAATTAATGATTGGGTTTTTTTATTTAATGTGGTTTAAAAGTATGTTTTTGTAGGATTTTCCAATGAAAATTTAGTTAGGCATCAAGATTGGTAATAAAAGTTTTATCCTCAATAGATAAGATATTCTCTGCAGCCCAGAAAGATTGTCAAGATTTAAGTAGCTGGTGATATAAAAACTGAGTTGATGTCCAGTATAAAATATTTTTTGGTTGTATTTAACAAAAGCAAACATTTTGTTAATCCTCTTTTTCCCCCCCTCACCCCTCCCAGCTTGGTGATCCAACTATTTTTCCTGCTGTAATTGTGGAACATGTTCCTGGTGCTGACATTCTCAACAGTTATGCGGGTCTGGCTTGTGTGGAAGAGCCCAACGACATGATTACTGAGAGCTCCCTGGATGTTGCTGAGGAAGAAATCATAGATGAGGATGACGATGACATCACGCTTACAGGTGTGTCTCTAGCAGCACCCTACTGCAGTATAGTTTTGGGCAGTTTCCCAGCCCTGTGTTTTTGGGGGCATAAGAAGCCCCTAACTTGGTTTCAAGAGGCTAGAGCCCTGCAGGGAGAGGGAAATTATATTGTCTTTCTCATCTACCTGAGTTTTCTAGTGTTTTCTCACCTCCTCTTCCTTTTTTCCTAAATATATTGGGATGAATGTGACAAAATAGAGGTATGTAAGAAGAACCAAGCCAACTCAATTTGTCAAGTATTCACTGAACGCTTTTTATATGCCACGTTCTATATTCTCCGTAACAACAGAAAGTTGTTTGTAGGGGAAAACATAGGAACATTTTTCTTTTACTCCTGTCACAGGAAGCAAAATTCGATGCCATGAACCAAATGTAGGATAAAGCACTAGGGTTTAAAAAAGACTTCTCTTCTGGTTCAGTCAGAACTAGTAGCCTGTTAGAGTTCATTCTACAGAGTTCACTGTGTAAGTGTGACATAGTGGTAATGCTGTTTTCATTGGTTTTAGAAACTGGTGCATGCATTTGTATTTATATACATTTACATTCATCTCTCTTGGCCAGAGGTAGGTGTTGGAGGTGTTTGAGAAAATTAATTATTTGGAAGCAAAGGTTATTTGAGTATTTATTCTTAAATTTGAAAATAATAGGATATTAACATTAGTCACGGTGTTATTAACTAAATCTACACTTTATTGCCAACCATTTCAAACTAATGTTCTTTTTCTGTTTCAAAATTCAGTCTAGAATCTTACTTTGCATTAAATTATTTCTGCTTCATCTCTTCCAGCCTATAACAGTTCCTCTGTCCTTCTTTATCTCTCAGTAACCTTGACACTTTTGAGGAATAGTATTGTAGACATTGTAGTATATCCTTCAGTTTATTTGTGTAATATTTCCTTGTGACTAGAATGAGATAATGCAGTTTGGACAAAGAATACCAGCAAAATAGAATTGTCTTCTTCTCAGTGCATCATATTAACATAGTAGATTTTATTTTATTTGTTTAACAGTAAATTTTTAAAAGTTCATTGTCTCATTTAATTCTCACAACAGAAAAAGAGAA
The DNA here is from genome assembly GCF_003009895.1 of Hyaena hyaena. Lineage (NCBI taxonomy): Eukaryota > Metazoa > Chordata > Mammalia > Carnivora > Hyaenidae > Hyaena > Hyaena hyaena. The sequence continues at coordinate 408,865 of NW_024081072.1, forward strand.
TTGAAATTAGGTTTAATGAAATGATTTGCCTAAGATCACACACCAAGTGACTGAGTCCCCACTGGTAACATTGACCAACAACACTTAGATTTTATATTGTCCTTTTTGCATGTTTGTTTGTTTTTTGGTTTTTTGTTTTTTTTTTTACAAAGTATGTTCTCCAATATTCACATTTTTGTTCAGAGGAACCCAGTGAAAGTTTTTTTTGATAAATCTTTCTTTTTTTTTTTTTTTTTTTAATGTTTTTTATTTATTTCTAGGAGAGAGAGAGAGAGAGACAGCGTGAGCAGGGGAGGGTCAGAGAGAGAGAGGGAGTCACAGACCGAAACAGGCTCCAGGCTCTGAGCTGGCAGTCAGCACAGAGCCCGACGCGGGGCTCGAACCCACGAACCGTGAGATCATGACCTAAGCGAAAGTCGGACGCTTAACCGACTAAGCCACCCAGGCGCCCCTGATAAATCTTTCTTTATCAAGTAGGGAATTTATCACATTAGAGGTTTTTATTTATTACTGTGAGTTGTGTGTTTTGTATGACAGAATGACTATTGCTATGTATATATCTGTTGTGTAGCTAGTGGGTTTTTGCAGTATATTCATTTGTAACTTCTTAATGCCTTTGTGAAAAGCTACAGCTGTCTCTGTAGGTTGGGAATGAGGGTCTCCCCTGAAAGGTATTTTATCCTGGTCTTAGTCATTAGGGAAGACATTGGTTCTTGGAGAAGAAATTCAGACTAGGAAAGCAGATCTCGGATCTTCAGGAGAAAGAATTACTTCTTTCTTTCAGTCTTGAGTTCAGACCTGAAGATAGCCAGTGATAAGATAAAAACAAACAGAATCCTTTCTTCCTGGGGAATAGAACTGGTATTGAATGGGTCCAGAAAATAAGCCTTATCTTGAAAACCACATTTACTGTTTGTATATTTCTTCTCCCTTCCCAATCTCCCAACCTGAGCCTTTATTTAACTCTTCCATCTTTATTTGAGCAATGTCATGAGAAAGCAAAGAACCCTGTAGCTCTCCTAAGTTCAGAGTGAGGAAGGGAAGAATGTTGTGCTTTTCAGAAACTACAGGAAAGGAAATAGATGGAGAAAGAAGAGTTTATAAACTGTCCATGTGAGTCCTAGGTAGCACTTAAGATGATACTAAGGAATTATTGTTAATATTTTTAGGAATGACAATAACATACCATATATATGCTGAAAGTTTTAGAGATAAAAGATGGTGTCTTGATTCCTTAAAGTAATCCTGGGGATGTGGGTATGGTGTGTTTGAGGGGATCTTGGAGGCAGTGTGATTGGAGCATGGATGAAAGAAGATTGACCATGTGTTGATAATGGTTAATGCTGAGAATGGATATGTGAGAATTCATTATACTATGTTCCATAATTTTTATTTTGTTTGAAATTTTCAATAATAAAAAGATTGAACTATTTTTATGGATTTGAGGCTTTTATTAGACTGTAGGTATCATCATCTGTATGCCCTGATTTCAGATTTTCATGTTAACCAGAACACTTTCAGTTTTATACTGGTAAAATACCAGTTTTATCTATTCATATATTGAAGTTCCACCTAAGGTTTCATTCTGAAAAAGGTTATGGTGTTATTAAAGTTTTTTGAAAATCATTTGACCCTTAGTTCTTACGTATGTGGAGATTCTTCTTTTGTTGCCAGTCTTTGAGGTTCTAAAAGTAAAATTATTAATGGAGATGGTACAAATTACAAATTGTACAATGGAGGTGGTACAAATAAAAGATAATCATGCTGACTATATCCATTAGTAAATCTTCTCTTATTAAATAATACTATTATGTGTCTCTTCTTTCATATGTATTCTTGTCTGTTTTTACAAGGTCAAACAATTTTTAGTAATTTCTAACAAGTTCAAATGTATTTATAAAGTATTCCCTAAGTTATTAAAGTGTCTGTGCTTTCTGTCCTTGGTATAGATTTTAATTAGTTGCTAGATCACAGCTAATCTGTTATGAAGAAGGTTTAAAATGCATGCATTAAAAGCTTAGTGGGTTTTATTATTGACAAGAAATTTTTGTTACCCATTTAATGAAGGGCTAACATTTAAAAACTATTTTTAAAAGCTGGATGTACTTTTTTGGTTTTCTTTCTTTCCTGTTTCATGTAGGACTTACCAATTTATTTTGCTTTTCTCAGTGAAAGCACTGAAGCTGAACGAAATAAAGCTTCACAAATTAATATTGATACTAAACATATTTAGCTTGCCTCACATTTTTGAAATACAAAAGGTGATGTGATCTCTATATAGCTGTGCAGTGATTTCTACTGTATAGTAAGTTAATAAAGCAAGAGTCAGGTGGCATAAATAGCATACTACTTTTTATTTAAGGTAGGACAAAGAATATAAATGGTATGTGTCTTAGCTTATATTTAAAAAAAAAATTGATAACCCCCTGGGGCAACTGGGTGGCTCAGTTAGTTAACCATCTGATTTCAGCTCAGGTTGTGATCTTGTGGTTTGTGAGTTCAAATCCCACATTGGGCTTTTCTGTGGTCAGCACAGAGCCTGCTTCAGATCCTCTGTTCCCTTCCCTCTTTCTGCACTTCCCCTACTTGTACTGTCTCTCACAAAATAAATAAATAAAACTTAAAAAAAGAGATAAACCTCAAAATTAATAGGAATGGTTTCTTACAGAGAAAAGGAAGGGCTAGGGATGAAAGATAGATTCTTTAAAAGTACTTTATCATTTTCACTTTGGAACCATGTAAATGTTTAACATAATTATAAAATAACACTAAGTCCAAAAAAAGAAAAACTAGCAGTACCTAAAAATTGAAGCACGCTAAAGCAAATGAATCTAATTAAGTTACTGAGGTGTGATTATTTAAGGCTGTGCATTTCCTAATGAGATATAGCCTAAAAGACAAATAAAATAAAACTGCTTAGGAATCTTAAATTGTTTTCAGTAATATTTTTATTGTTACTTAAAAGCTTGTATGAGTGTGTGCGTGCAAGAGATGTTAGGGTCAAATCAAGTAAATAATGAAGTTAATGTCATAAGAAGCCAAGATTTATAGAGTAAATAAGATACACAAATGTTAGGGGCACTTGGGTGGCTCAGTTGGTTAAGTGTCTGACTTTGGCTCAGGTCATGACCTCATGGTTCGTGGGTTTGAGTCCTGTGTTGGGCTCTGTGCTGACAGCTAGCTCAGAGCCTGGAGCCTGCTTCAGATTCTGTATCTTTCTCTGACCCTCCCCTGCTCCGCTGTCTCTCTGTCTCCTTCTCAGAAATAAATAAAACGTTAAAAAAATTTTTTTTAAATATACAAATGTTAATTTCAAAGTTAAAAATTCTATAATGCTATAAATTCTATATAAACACAGAGTATAAATACATAATTCTAAAACTAAATTCTGTAATGCTAAATTTGAAATGAAAATATCAGGATGAGCTCACAATCAATTTTCTTCTCTAAAAAAAACAGATATTTTTTTAGCCAAATATGGGACAACTTGGGTATTAATAACAATAATAACCAGTAATTGAAACATATCTAATATGTTTAAATTCATGATCTCATAATGCTACACACACACACACACACACACACACACACGGTCACCAATAGGTGATGCTAAAAACTATGTGGAAACTGATAAATTAAGAATCACACACTTATTCTCCTTTGCCTATTTGAACTATATCACTGAGTAACTAGATTATTAAATGAGAAGTTTCTCTTTATAGTGGTATTCCATCAAATCATCACATATAAAACATAGCCTTCTCCACCCCCAAAATTTAACCAGAATTTGATTAAGCCTTCAGAACTGATTACTAGTTTAAAGCAAATATAGAAAAAAAACATGTTTAAACTATACAATAGGAGTAGAATTGGCAAAATCTAGATGGGAAAACCCTACAGGACAAGCAGTCTACTTTCTTGGTTTAATTGCAAGGAAAAAAGAGAGATGGAAGGTAACATTGAAATGAAAAGAAACTGTAAACATATCAGTCAGAGGCACCTGGGTGGCTCAATTGGTTAAGTGTCTGACTTCAGCTGAGGCCATGACCTCACGGTTCGTGGGTTCGAGCCCTGCGTCAGGCTCTGTGCTGACAGCTAGCTCAGAGCCTGGAAACTGTTTCAGATTCTGTGTCTCCCTCTCTCTGACCTTCCCCTGGTCGCTCGCACGCTCTCTCTCTCTGTCTCTCTCTCTCAGAAATAAATAAAAATATCAAAAAAGTGTCAATCAGTTGCGCTGTCCTTTTTGGATCCTGATTCAAACAAAAACTATCAACCCTCCCCCACCAACTGCCATATATGATATGTCAGACAGTTGGACATTTATATGCTCTTTGATATTAAGGAAATGCAGATTTTTTTTAAGTATTTGATAATGGTATTATGTTTATGTTTTCAAAACAGAGCCTTTATCTTTCAGACATTGTAAAATATTTACTACTGAAATAACTAGAATACTTAGAATTGACATCAAAATAATAAGAAAGAGGAGTACATAGAGGTATAGGTAAAACAAGATTGGCCATGAGCTGTTAACTGTTAAAGTTGGGTGAATATGAATATGAAGACATAGATGTTCATTATTGTATTCTGTGTATGTTTGAATATGTTTAAAATTCTTCGGAAAAATTTAAGTCCTTCAAAATGTATATGTTTTAAATTCCTCAATTTAGTGTACAAATTATGGTGTCTAAATAAGTTTTTCACTAACAATACCAGGGTATCTAAGAGAAACTACTGATTCTGGGTTTGGGGTGGGAAATGTTCAAGAATAGCCTGTAATATCTTATCCCAGAAGGCACAAAACTATCAAACATTACGTGGGTCATGTCTAAAAGACCAAGGTCCCAGCTTTAGTCCCCAGTGGCCGAAGATGGGACATATAGAGGATCATTGAGAATTAAGGGGTACCTGGGTGACTCAATCAGTTAAGCATCTATTGTGGGTTCAGGTCATGATCTCACAGTTTGTGAGTTCAAGCCGCGCCTTGGGCTCTGTGCTGACAGCTCAGAGCCTGGAGCCTACTTCAAATTCTGTGTCTCCCTCTTTCTGCCCCTTCCTCCACTCGCATTCTGTCTCTCTCTCAAAAATAAACATTTAAGAAAAATTAAACAGTCAAAAAGAATTGCAACTGAAGGGGCACATGGGTGTGTCTGTTGGCTTAGCATTCGACTCTTGGTTTCGGCTCAGGTCCTAAGTTCGAGCCCTGCATCAGGCTCTGTGCTGACTTTGCAGGGCGTGCTTGGGATTCTGTCTCTCTCGCCTCTCTGCCTCTACCCCTTTTCTTTCCAATCTCAAAATAAATTTTTAAAAAAAGTTAGAACCGCAAAGGATTGAAGAACATCTAATATGTTAAGACCTCTGTATTTTCAATGATGCTAAAAAGTAGCTGAATGGCCACTTATGGAAGATGCTAGAAAGCCCTTTATTATTCTGAAAATTAGTAAATAATGGAAAAAATATCAATCATTTAATTTGCCTTTATTGTATGAACTGTGGTTCAAGATAACTAGTTGATGAACGAAAGTTGTTCTTTATAGAGAATTCTAGCTAACAAATACTGGAGGAATGATAGGATTAGAATTGTCACCATTTTGGAATCCCTAGTGAAACAGTAGATTTAGGCAGCTGTCATCAATAATTGCTAGCACCAGTTATTTAAGGCTAATGGAGAATTTTATAATGGAAAGATCAGGCTTACAACACCCAAACCTGGTTCTCAGTCTTAACAGTGCTGAATGAAAACTACCAGACTTCATAGCACTGCCTCAGGAGGTACATAGAATCACGCAGCATGATCTTTGAAGCAGTTTCACAAAAAAAAAAAAAAAGTGAATCTAATTAAGTATCTAGATATGGCTACCAGTTTACGGGAAATACATGGGGGTGGAAGAACACACTGAGTGGCACCACAAGGGTGTGTAATATGCAAAATCATAAACCTGGGAAACTACAGACAGATAATTCTGCTTCTTCTAAGATAAATGGCAAAAAGGAAAAAAAAGAAAAAGGGAGGAGGTACACGTCACCAAATGTAATACATGAGTTTTGTTCGGATCCTGACTTGAACAAACTTTCTAAAAAACTGAGGTGAGGCATTAAAGAAATTTCAGTATTAACTGGATAACTGATTTAAAATGTAATTAATTTTTAAAAGATACGATCATGGTATTGTCTTTTAGAGCTATATACTGTCATATTTACAATTGAAAGATAGACTGCCGTTCACTTTAAAATAATCCAGTGTGAGGGGTGCCTGGGTGGCTTAGTGGTTGAGTATCTGATTTCGGCTCAGGTCATGAACCCATGGTTTGTGAGCTCAAGCTCCACATCAGTCTACTGTCAGCACAAAGCCTGCTTTGGATCCTCTGTGCCCCGCTCTCTCTGCCCCTCCTCTGCTCACATTCTTTCTCTCTCAAAAATAAACATTAAAAAATTAAAAACTAATCCAGTGTGAGGGGTGTCAAGCTGGCTCAGTTGGTAGAGCATGCAACTACCAATCTCAGGATTATGAATTCAAGCCCCACTTTGAGCATGGAGCCTACTTTAAAAAAATAAAATAATTCAGTGTGTATGTAGGGCTGGGGAGTATGGATGAAGAAAGATTTGCTATTAAGTATTGATCCTAGGCCCTTGATACATGGGGTTCAAGTATATGACTATATGTCTTTGTATTATATGACTTTCTCTACTTTGCATTTAAAAAAATTTTATTACAAAAAGCTTAACAAATAAGTGGTTTGAAATTCTTTTTGTTTTTTTCTTAATAGGCAACTAAATTATTATACAAACTAATTATATTATTTTCATCTACCCAGAAAACTTGTTTTATAGGACTTGTTTATATAAATAAATACCTAGTTATATAAATATTTAGAAGATGGTAATTATGGAATTATCTGTGCCTTATTTGCTTGATTTTTTAAAAAATTACTTTTAGTAGTTCATTTTCCTCAATTCATAGAATTTCAAAGCCTTGACAAAGAGAGTAATATGCTTTTTAAAAAAAATTATTTATTTTGAGAGAGAGAGAGAGTGCACGCACTCAAGCGAGGAAGGCCCAGACAGAGGGAGAGAAAATGCCAAGCAGGCTTTGGGCTGTTCGAGTAGGCTGTCTGCATAGAGCCCTGAATGGGAGGATGGGGAGAGGGAGGGATCGAACTGATAAACTGTGAGATCATGACCTGAGCCAAAATCAAGAGTTGAATGCCTAACTGACTGAGTCACCCAGGAACCCATAATATGGTTTTTATTAAGCTTTAAATTTACAAGATTTTAAACAGGAGGCTTTCGTTTTTATTTTTATTTATTATTATTTTTTAAAGTAATCTCTGTACCTAACATGGAGCTCGACCTCACAACCCTAAGATCAAGTCACATGCCCTACTGACTGAGCCAGCCAGATGCCCTCAGAAGGCTTGAGGTGTTTTGTTTTGTTTTGATTTGTTTTGTTTTGTTTTGTTTTGTTTTTAGAGAGAGAGCTTTTCGCACATGCATGACAGCACTTTGTGGTGCACATAGGAGAAGGAAAGAGGGAGAGAGAGCACAAATCCTAAGCAGGCTCTGCACCTCAGCGCAAAGCCTCATGCTGGGCTTGATCCCAGGTCCCCGGGACTGAAACCAAGAGTCAGGTGCTTAACCTACTGAGTCACCCAGGTGCCCTGAGCCTTAAGATTTTAATAGAAAGTGTTACAGTGCTCTGCTTTAATCATTTTGCTAGAGTTTTGGGGTGTTTATTTTTTCTGGTTTGAACTATTATGGAAGAATTAGACTTTTAAGCATTTCTATTTATAGAATATATAAGTAAAATTTAATTGATTTATTTTTCATTATAATTAGGGGAAGTAGTCTCCTAATGAATACTATAGTCTCTATCTACCGTTAGTCTCCTAATGAAGTTTTGTGCATTTTGACATGAAAGTAAAAATGACATATACTTTTAGAATTAAAAAACTAATCAAAAATCAGTTCAGATTCTCTTGGATGCTTTTTGTAGTAATTCAGAAATGTGACCACTTGAGAAATTTAAAGCCTTTGAAAAAGGAAGACTTAAAATCCATGCTATTTTAAAATCCTGCTTTTTACTTTGGCTACCTTCTTGTTCCTTGACTTCCATGTGACCTATAGATATTTGGTTTTAAAGATACTAGCTGAAGTTTAGAATTCTGCAGATACATCTTCCATATTTTCTCTTCTGGCATGACAGATTGTGGGAACTCCTAGTGTCCGCCATTATCTTATGAGAGAAAATGTTCTTTGTTAGGAGTTTCTTCCTATATTGAGAGGAGCTGACTAGTATATGACCCTGAACTTCTTTGTTTTGTATTCATCGTTCAGGAATTGTCCCAGCTCTTTGCTTCTTCAAGCAGTTCATCCCTTCCATTCCCATCATGGGATTTTTCCTTGGGAAGGCAGTCAGCCAAATTAATGTATAAAGCAAGTTAACTAATCTGCTGTTACTATAACAATCTGTAGCAGTTGTATATTTTCTTTTATAATGACATTAACTAGTTCTCATTTTCTTTGAATGTGTAATCTTTCCAATGCCCTTCTACTTTATTCTTAATATCTCTCTCTTCCTCTCAAAATATTTAAATCCTATCTTAAATGACTCAACTTAGGCCCGTCTCCTCAGAAAACTTTCCTAACTTACAGGGAGATACACTGCCTGTAGTCAGTCTGTTCTATACCACAAAATTAATCAGTTTGTTTTTTTCTTAGATAGTCCCTGAGTACCCAATAGACAAGGGAAAAAGGTTATGTCTGATACTATTGTATCTTTCACATTTCCTAGCACAGTTGTTCAAGAGAGATAGGCTTTCAGTATTGCCAGTTAGGAACTTATAGTCAGTTAAGAATTTTGTAGGTTCTTGAAGAACTTTGATCTAATGATAAATGAACTGGTTCAAAAATATTTAGGATAGTAAGTGTTAGTAATGTTATAATGGAAAGTTAAGCTAAATTTCAAAGACACATCAATTTCTTGAAAATCTGTTCATAGTGTTAATAAAAAAGATGATTTTGTTGCTTCTCTGAATTAAATAGAACTGGGAGAGTAATACAGTGAGTAAGTGATCACTTTCATTCATTTGATTGAGAACAAAGAATTTTCGCTTCAAGTATTATGTTTATATTTACTGCTTAATATTTACTGTTTCATCTTGTGTAAAATTAAAAGGCTTTTATTAATCAAGTTATATAGTCTCAGTCCAACCCTGAATCTGAAAGTCACGATTATAAATATACCTATTACATATTATAATGTATGTTATATATATGTTATATATAATTGATATATTCACATATAAAATAGATATATTCATTCACACATATATACACATACAAACTTAAAAGTGATTTGTGATTTTTCTCACAAATATTGAGGGGGGAATATAGCAAGGGGTATAAAATTATGGATGATGAATATCACATTCAAGAATCTTGAATTTATTCATGAAAATAAGGCATTTATAGCCCTTTATGTAGTTTCTTGGTGCTAATCCTAGCACCAAGGGACTAAAAGCCATCCAGGAATTCACTGTGAAACTATTTTGGACTTCTTTCTGGGATTTAGGAATGTATCAAGTATCTAGCATGTACCTGGATTAAATTTTCATTTATATATTAATATTTTTTAAGAACATTAAGATACTTGGCCCGGGTCAAGTCCACAGTAGGGGAATTAGTGTTCTACAGTACACACTAGAGGCGAATCGTACCGGAATACTAATTATATTTCTATACTTTTTATTTTTTTCATAATCTCTGCACCCAACATGGGGCTTGAACTCACGACCCTGAGACCAAGAATCTCATGATATACCAACTGAACTAGCCAGGCACCCCTTGCGTGGTTTTTTAAAGAAAAAGAAATAGAGATATATTTAATAGCCATATTCAGTATAGATTTTATTTGTTCATACAGAGTGTATGTATAAACCCAAGTACTAAGTGATATATCCAGTTTCAAGACATCTGTGTATTTTAGAGCAATAGATGTCTTGTAGCTAACTTTAGTTTTCTTTAAATGTATTGTAGTTGAAGCCTCCTGTCATAATGGGGATGAAACGATTGAAACAATCGAGGCCGCTGAGGCACTGCTCAATATGGATTCTCCTGGTCCTATGCTGGATGAAAAAAGAACAAGTGAGTGGTCATGTGTTTGGACTGTTCATGTGAATATGCTTTGAAAAGCTACTCTTGCTATCGCTTCTATTAGAGATGATAAATACCAAGAGACCGGATATTGGGTTTTTATATTTTTTGTGTCCCTGCCACATTTTAAGGCACAGTATTAATTGAGACAACTTTACTAAAGTGTTAAGTTAAATAAGACTTATTTTAGAAAAATTGGAGAGTGAAATCTTTAGGAATAAAAAAGTATTTTGTCATCAGATTTTGCAGAATTTGTTCTCTTAACCTCATTGGTAGAAGTATTAAGGTATTTATGGCCCAAACTATTATAATTTAATGGTCTCTAGGTATATACCAGTGAATAGGCAAAATTACATTGAAACCATATCTAACACCAAATGGCAGAAACTTTGCTGCCACATTATTGATCTGCTTTTCCACATTTCTTTAAGTTTATTTATTTATTTTGAGAGAGTGTGTGTGCACATGTGAGTGGGGGAGGGGCAGAGAGAGAGGGAAACAGAGAACCCCAAGCAGACCCCAGTCTGTCAGCACGGAGCCCAACATGGGGCCTGATTTTCTCTCTCGGTCTTGAGATCATGAGATCATGACCTGACCCTAAATAAAGAGTTGGACAGGTAGCCAACTGAGCCACCCAGGTGACCCTGTTGATCGGCTTTTAAATTCATGTTTCCTTTGAGCTTTTCTGACAAGAAAGTAGTCAAACTCGTTAATTTATTAATTTAATTATTCCTAAATCAGTTTAAGATGTTGAATATTTTCTGTATGCATAGCAAATGCATTAGGTAATTATGTGATATACAAATGAACAGAGACTGTTTTTTTCCTCCAGTTCACAGAGGAAAGATTAATTTCAAAGATAGTTATTTATGTAAATAACTGTAAAAGCCAAAAATAAAGGCCATGGGAGGGATTGCAACATGTTCTGGAAGGAAAGAGGACTCTGGTTGGGAATATCAGAGACAGGCTTTATGGAAGGAATTTTTTAACCTGTAATATATAAGATAAATAAGGCTTTAGTGACTACAGGAGATAGGGAAGGGCATTCAAGGTAGAGAGAATGGGTTGAGACAGAGATACAGACCTGTAAAAAAAAAAAGTGAAATGTTTGAATAAAAATGCTTTGGTATAGCTGAAGTGTAAGCTTCATGATAGGCAGGAGATGATATTGGAAAGGTAGGTTTGATCCAAATTGTGCAAGCTTCACATGGCATGCTATGGAGTTTAGGTTTTCTTTTCTTTTTTCCCCTGTAAACTATGAGAAAATAAGTCAATTTTAATTTTCTAATTTTCAGCATATAAAGTTTTATAGAGAAGAATAACATGGTCAAATCAGACTTAGGTTTCAGGGAGTAATCTTAGCAGCAATGTGAAGAATGGGGAAGAGAAATGAGATAGATTGGTGATAGGAAGTCAAGGAAGGCACTGAAATAGTCCTGTCAAGCCTGGTCTGATTTTGGACAGAAGAAATAAAAAGAGACTAGATTTCACAATTTTATTTCTACTTTAATCTTCATAGAAACAGGAAATTATTTGATGAAATTTTTTTGATTTATAATACAAAGTTGATTATAATTAGTTATTTTATTTCCATTAGATAATAATATATTTAGTTCATCTGAAGATGACATTGTTGTTGCCCCAATCACCCATGTATCCGTCACATTAGATGGGATTCCTGAAGTGGTGGAAACTCAGCAGGTTCAAGAGACATATGCACACTCCACAGGAACATCATCGCCAGAACAACCTAAGAGAAAGAAAGGTGGGTGGTTAATTTGTTTAGGGCAAACAGTCAAGTCTTGAAGTGGAATCTAAGCATAATTTTTATTCAAGAATATTTCTACACTAATTAAAACGCGCATAATAAAAAATGAGGGTACATAAATAAAAGGTATATCTCCATACTAGATTCATTAAAAACTTAAAGCCTCAACCTTTTATCTAAACCCTTCTATCCCAGAAAGAGCTTGGTGTAAGGACAGTTAGATTCCTTCCATAGGACATAGTTAGAAAATCACTAGCATAGATTCCAATATAAGATTCCAGTGAGAAAAATAATGAATTGGAAATCAACAGGTAAGTAATTGAAGAGGAAAATGTTAGATTTTAATTAGACTGAAATTTTAAAGGGAGTTTTTAACTTTTCATGAATTTAGGATCATATCTGCATACTGAAGTCTGACACTCTTTGCATTTGATTGCCTTCTGATTCTACTCCAGCTTGTGTAATATTTTGAATTTAATATCTTGGTTAATCACCAGCCACATAGTAACCTAACTTCACATAAAAGTAAGGGTAAATCCAAGAGCCAAAAATGAAGAGGAAGATAGAAACACCATGAATGAGCTGACACTGTAGCATCTCTGCCAGGCTGAGATGGCTGTATCAGTCTTGATGTCCAAGGCGCTTGTGAATTCCCAGCCATACTTAACATAATTAACATAAAAGCAGCCCCAGGCTATTAATAACTTCGGGGTACTAGGCAGAAACTTATAAAACTGCTCTGGCAAGTCCTACATTTAACCTGGGCTGCACAGAATTTCCTCAAATAAAGGCCCGGTTGAGGTGAGCTCACATTGCAGTATTCACAAAGTACGTAAGGAAGCTAATTCCTGAACGAGAATCAGAAGACATAGAAGAGTCTAGGATTAGTTCTCTAAGAACTTCAGATAATAGAATTATCAAATAGAAACTTTCAGTGAATATGACTGCAATTATTAAGGCAAAAGAATGAAAAACAAGGTCAAAGAATGAGACTGTTACAAAATACCCAGGTGGAACTTCTTCCAGACAAGATGGAATGACAGAACCTGATTTGGCAATCATTTGGGACAACAAAACCAAAAATTGTAAGTGGGACTACATTAAACTAAAAAGCTTCTGCACAGCAAAAGAAACCATCAAAAAAAAAAAGAAAGGGAGAAAATATTTGTAAGCCATATAGCTGATAAGGGGTTAATATTCAGAAATACATAAAGAACCCATACAACTCAATAGCAAAAAAATAAATCTGATTAAAACGGGCAGAGGGCGTTGAATAGACATTGAATAGATAAAGGTGACATGCAGATGGCCAAAAGGTACATGAAAAGATGCTCAACATTACTAAGTGTCAGAAAACTGCAAACCAAAACCACAATAAGCTATCACCACACACCTGTCACAGTGGCTGTCATGAGAAAGGCAAGAGATAATGAGTGTTGGCAAGGATGTAGAGAAAAAGGAACACTTGGGTACTGCTGGTGGAAATGTAAATTGGTGTAGCCACTATGGAAAACAGCATGGATTTTCCTCAAAATGTTGAAACTATAAATAACCATATGATCTAGTAATCTTTCACCTGGGTATATATCCAGAAGAAATGAAAATAAGATATCAAAGCAATACCTGCACTACAGTGTTCATTGCACATTAAAAAACATAGACGGACCTTGAAAGCATTATGCTAAGTGAAATAAGTCAGAGAAAGACAAATAGTGTATGCTCTCACATATATGTGGAATCTGAAATAGCCAAACTCCCTAGAAGCAGAGAGAAAAATGATGGTTGCTAGGAGGAGGAGGAAATGGGAAGATGTCAGTCAAAGGGCACAAACTTGCAGATATAAAATGAGTATGAGGATCTAATGCATGGCATGGTGACTTCAGGTAACAGGACTGTATTATATATTTGTAAGTTGCTAAGAGAGTAGATCTTAAATGTTCACATCCCCCAAACCAAGTAATTATTATATAAGGTGATGGTATATTAACTAACCCAACTGTGGTAATCCTTTTATAACATAGAAGTATATCAAATCATCGCATCATATACCTTAAACATACATAATTATATGTCATTATATCTCAGTAAAGCTGGAAGAAATTTAATTAAAAAATCTCCAGAATCTGGATTTACTCTCCTATTTAAACAACTAAAAATACAGACAAAATGTATGAAACAGGCCTCCTAAAAATTGGATATCAGTCAACAAAAGCAAGTGATCCCTGAGAAACAGGAAAAAAATGAGGGTGAGCCCTATGACTACCCGCCTTACTGCATAGAGTTGTTGTTGTTTTTTTTTTTTTTAAGTTTGGCTCACTTTCTTTTTCTCTTTTTCTTTTTCAGTTTTCTCTCTTTTTCAGTTTGGCAGTTTCTTAAAACATTTAATGCATGCTTAACATGTGACCCAGCCATTCTTCTACTCAGTATTTACCCAAAAGAAGTGAAGCCATACATATATAGAAAAACATATGCATGAATGAATGTTCTTAGCAGAGTTCTTTGCAGTAATAGCCCCAAACTTGAAACAGCCCAGATGTCTATCAATAGGTATATGTGGTATACCTATACAGTGAAAATACACTCAGCAGTAAAATAGAATATACTATTGATACATACAGCAAAAATGGCTCAATCTCAACATAATTATGCTAATTTGGAAAGAAGCCAGACTTCTTACTATATATATTTCTATTTATATAAAATTGTGCAAACTGCAAACTAATATATAATGACAGAAAATATGTGAGTACTTGGTTACCTTCAGATTGGGCAGAGTGGGAAAAGTAAGATGTAAGGATTACAGAGGGGTACAGAGTACTTTTGGGAGGGAAGGATATTCTCACTGTTTTGAACATAGTGATGATTTCACAGGTAAAAACATGTTGGAAGATATCAATTTGTAGACTTTAACCATATGCAGTTGATTGTTATCTCTTACACTTTAGTAAAACTATTTTTAAAGTGAAAGACTAACATCCTAATAGTGAAAGGATGTGATAAGGAACCAAATAGAACACACAAAATATAGGTTAAACAGCAGATTAGTCACTGTTTAAAAGAAAATTAGTGAGTTCCAATATAGATCTAATGTAGAATAAAAAACATGAAAGAGTCAGAGATGTGAGGATTGAATGAAAAGGTCTACATGTTTAATGAAAGCTCCAGAAAGAGAGAATATGTAGAGCAAGGAGGAGGCAGTATTCAAAGGTAATAACTTAGAGTTTTCCAAAATGACATTAATCCCGGCATGGTGAATCCAGAGTAGCATAACTAAAAGAAACCCAGGCCTAAACACATTACAGTAAAAGTGCAAAACACAGCACTCTCCTAGCCCCACCAGGAGAAGAAGAAGAAGAAGAAACAAACCAACCAGAGGAGAAACTTGAAGAGGATTGATTTTTAGATTGGCAGCTTAGAAGCTCCCAATAGAGGCTGGGAGTGTTGGCTAGCTTCACAGTACTGAGAAGAAATAACTGTCTACCAAAAATTTTATACCCAACTAATGTATAATTCACATGAAGCTGTGCACATTGACACCTGGAATAGTGAGGAAAACAACGGAAAGGATGGATATTGGATAGGTTTACCAACTGTCTCTGTCTTGACTAAAACTAGTGGTGAAAACCGTGGGAAGAAGCAAATGATATTATCTATCAGAAAAAGTAGGTAAATAGAAAGCATAAAATAAGGGTAGGAGGGATAGGAGCTAACTGAAGTCTTCACTTCTAATATTTGTCATCATTAACATGGTTACCCAGAAGTGTCTACCTCATGAATGGTTCTTTGCAGATTCCTACAGTGATGGAAATCAAGATACCTGGCTGACTAGGTTTTATAATTATGCATTAAGAGGGGCCTGAAGAATGACTTTGTGAGAGTGGCAGAAGGGCAGAGGGAGAGGGAGAGAGAATCTGAAGCAGGCTCCATGCCCAGTGGAGAACCTGACATGGGGCTTGACCTCACTATTATGAGATCATGACCTGAGCCAATATCAAGTTGGATGCTTAACCAACTGAGCCACCCAGGTGCCTCAAGTGACCTTGTTGATCCTCTTACTCACACTACTTTAGAAATACTTTCCTATTCAGTTTGAGGCTGTGTTCTTAACTAAGTAACTTCATCTCTAGAATTCTCTTCTTGTAAGTTCTTCTTCTACATTACACTATTCCAGAATTTACCCTTGGTGATCTAGACCAGATAGAGTCAGCCTGAAGAATGTTGGGTTAAAATATGCTAACTAAGGTGTCCCTTTATGCTTAATCTTCATCGGTTCTTATGTATAGAATGGTAGTCTATTCAGACAGCATCATTATCTCAACCTAATTCCCAGGCAACATTGCCACTAAGTTGTGTTTCTAGATAAACGGCAAAAGAAGATCACAAACAAGGTTTAGAATGGTTGAGCCAGACTAAGGCTGCACAAACTACATTTAACACTATTGTAATGGACTTGTTTAGAGATTGAATGAGGCACTATGTGGCTCACCAAAATTTTGCCTCACATATTTTTCTATCTCTAAAGTTTTGGGAAGTTTCTAGTATTTGAGAACTACCTGAATGCAGATGTGAGAAAAGCTAAAATCAACTTCTCCTACCATAAAAAGCTTATGTAACCAAGAAACAGATAAACTTATATGGGTTATTTTTTGAGCCCAAGTGTTACCAACATCAAGAATATTCCCCCAAATTTTAAGAAAGTGTTTGTGATCTAACCTACACTGATGGTAAAATTTCACTGAAGTTATTTTCCTTTTGAGTAAGTAGGATTTAGTAGACCAAATATATGTGACCATGTATAAAGTATTAAAATTTAGGATAAATGACCAAATAGCATTTATAAACAGCTGAATTGATCATTCTCTTTCACTTTTGAGGGCAAATACTTACACAGAGCTATTTTGTTTTTAGGGAGAAAAACAAAACCTCCACGACCAGATTCCCCAGCCACTACGCCGAACATCTCTGTGAAGAAGAAAAATAAAGATGGTAAGGGTAAGTACTATAATTTCCTTGTAATATTTATAGGTCAAATAACATTTAGATTGCTTTAAAATATCTGCATATTTTAAGGGAAAACTGCTAGCTCTCTTGATTTATTTAAATGGATCCTATTGCTGCCACCACATGCTTACAAAGTACAGTTGGCACTTTAATAATGAGTCCCTTGGGAGAGTTCAGCCAGGTTAGTCTTTCAGTTAGTACACACTTTTTAATACTGTTTTTAATTTCTGATATTTTCATAACTGTTGCCCAAATTTGAAAAAAATTATTAAGGTCAATCCATTTGCTCTGATATAAAGAGAACAACTATTGAAAGGTTTTGTACAATTCTTTTTCCCTGGTTTTCTTAGGTAATGTTTCTTAAGTAAGAAAGAAAACGTCCTCTCAAAGTGTTTTTTCCTCCATAAGTTATCACAAATCTAATTGCCAAGACTGTTCTGCCCAGACATCTTATATAAGACTTTTAGTTGTGTTTAATTTTGCTCTTTCAAATGAAATTATGATTGGTTCAACAGAAATTGCTTTTGTTTCAGGAAACACAATTTATCTTTGGGAGTTTTTACTGGCACTGCTCCAGGACAAAGCTACTTGTCCCAAATATATCAAATGGACCCAGCGAGAAAAAGGCATTTTTAAACTGGTAGATTCCAAAGCAGTATCCAGGTTGTGGGGAAAGCACAAAAACAAACCTGACATGAATTATGAGACCATGGGAAGAGCTCTCAGGTACATGAAGCTTTTGTAGTTTGTTGTGTTAAGAATATGGTTTCTTAAATACTAAAAAGTAGATAACTTCTAAAAAGTTAAGAGGATTTAAAAAGTGATTTTTTATTATTGAATTACTAAAACCACACAACTTATGGAAATCAGTATGTATTTAGGGGTGCGTGGGTGGCTGAGTTGGTTAAGCATCTGACTCGTGATTTCAGCTCAGGTCATGATCTCACAGGTCATGATCTCGAGCCCTCCGTTGCACTCTGTACTTATAGTACGGAACCTCAAGGCTGCTTGGGATTCTCTCTCTGACCTTCCCTTTAGCGTGCATTCATATTCTCCTCTCTCAAAAAAAAAAAAAAAATCAGTATGTACTTAAATTCAAATCTTATTCCAATCTAGGAAAATGCTTTTCTTCAAAAAATGTTTTTCATGCAAACAGTAGATAGTTTCCTTATAAAATAGGGATTAAAAAATGTAAACCATCAACAGGAATTGTAAATTGACCACAGGAGTCATATGTTTGGAGTCATTAAACTTGAATTCAGCACAAAGTTAACAAAGAGTGGTAATGCAGTTACTTAATAAGAGGGTGCATTTTATTTATTTTCTTTCTTTCTTTTTTAACATTTATTTTTGAGAGGGAGAGAGAGAGAGGGAGACACAGATTCTGAAGCAGCCTCCATCCAGGCTCCAAGCTGTCAGCACAGAGCCCGACATGGGGTTCAAACCCACACTATGAGACCATGACCTGAGCCGAAGTCGGACACTTAAGCAAGTGAGCACCCAGGTGCCCCTAGAGGGTGCATTTTTAAGTGTAAATCTCAGATAATATCTGTATACCTAAATAAATGCTTCAAGAATAATATTAGATACTGTGAAATTTTGAACCAGAATATCATTTTTTTAAGCTCACTGTTTTTCTGTGATCATATTATTTATTCTTCAAGATACACATCTATTCGAGCAAGATTTACTGAAGTAAATCATCATGGTGCCTGGGTGGCTCAGTTGGTTTAAGCATCTGACTTTGGCTCAAGTCATGATCTCAGGGTTCATGGGTTTGAGCCCCACATTAGGCTGTCTGTTGTCAGCACGGAGCCCACTTTGGATCCTCTGTCTCCCTCTCTGCTTCTTCCCTGGTCTCATGCACGGTCTATCAAAAATACACATTAAAAAAAAAAAAAGGAAGTAGCAATCATCTGATAACTTGATAACCTTCTTAAACCAGAACTATTTAGTTACAGTTTGTTTTAAACTGACACTTTTAAAATTCTTTTTTTTTTTAACAAATAGTTTATTGTCAAATTAGTTTCCACATAACACTCAGTGCTCATCCCCACAAGTGTCCTCCTCCATGCCCATCCCCCCTCCCCCCCACATCCATCAGTCCTCAGTTTTTGTCAGCATTCAAGAGTCTCTCATGGTTTGCCTCTCTCCCTTTCCCCCACCATTTCCGCCCTTCTTCTCCCCCTTGTTCCTCCGTCAAGTTCCTCCTCATCCTCCTATACGTGCAAACATATGATATTTTTCCTTCTCTGCCTGACTTATTTCGCTCAGCATAACACCCTCAAGGTCCATCCATGTTGCTACACGTGGCCAGATTCCATTGTTTCTCATTGCCATGTAGTATTCCATGGTATAGATAAACCACATCTTCTTGATCCATTCATCGGTTGATGGACACTTAGGCTCTTTCCATGTTTTAGCTATTGTGGAGAGTGCTGCTATGAACATTGGGGTCCATGTGCTTCTATGCCTCAGCATTTCTGTATCCCTTGGGTCAATTCCTAGCAGTGCTATTGCTGGGTCCTAGGGGAGTTCTATCGTTGGTTTCCTGAGGAACCTCCACACTGTTTTCCAGAGGGGCTGTACCAGTTTACATTCCCACCAAATGACACTTTTAAAATTCTTGATCTAATTAAAGTAAGTGAGAAAATTTGAATGACTTTTTTTTTTTTTATGTTTTATTTATTTTTGAGAGAGAGCTAGAGACAGCATGAGCAGGGGAGGGTCAGAGAGAGAGGGAGACACAGAATCTGAAACAGGTTCCAGGCTCTGAGCTAGCTGTCAGCACAGAGGCCGACCCAGGGCTGGAACCCATGAACCGTGAGATTATGACCTGAGCCGAAGTCGGACGCTTAACCAACTAAGCCACCCAGGCGCCCCAGAATGACTTCTATTTGTACATATTTAAATTTTATACAGAAAACTAAATCAGCCTTAATAAAATTTAAACTGGTAGGGCCATAATAGTTAACTGTGGAAGAGAAATAAATTCTTGAGGTTTGACTTTCTTTTTTTAAATGTTTATTTATTTTTGAGAGAGAAAGAGAGAGCCACCCTGGGAGAGACAGAGAGAGATAGAGACAGAATCCCAAACAGGCTCTGCAATAGCAGCACAGAGCCAGACACAGTGATCTAGCCCATGAGCCATGAGATCATGACCTTTAGTGAAACCAAGAGTCAGATGCTTAACTGCCTGAGCCACCCAAACCCCCTAAATTCTTGAGGTTTATAGTAGATTTGAGTATTCCAGCAAGTTGGAAGAAGGGGAGATGAAGAAAAGTGAAGAACTGGAATAATCCATATACTTTATCAACAATCTCCTCATCATATTGGTTTTAGGTTTAGTTGGTAATAATGATTTTTCGATGTAAGTATGCCTGTTTTATATATATTTAGAAAAGAATGTGTTTGGGGCACCTAAGTGGCTCAGTTGGTGGGGCCTCCAACATTGGCTCAGGTCATGATCTTACTGTTCATGAGATCAAGCTCCGCATCGGACTCTGTGCTGACAGCTTGGAGCCTGGAGTCTGCTTTGGATTCTCTGTCTCCCCCTCTCTTTCTGCCCTTTCCCCACTTGTACGCTCTCACTCTCTTTCTCTCTCTCTCTCTCTCTCTCTCTGAAAAATAAATAAACACTAAAAAAAGAGAGAGAAGGGTTGCCTGGGTGGCTCAGTTGGTTAAGTGTCAGACTTTGGCTCAGGTCATGATCTCCCTTCATTTTGAAATTCTTCTCCCACTTGTTTCCAACTTGAGATTTTTGTTTATGATTAGGGAATTTTTAATGTTGTTGAACATCATTTTAATTTATGTTTAATTGAACAAAATATTGATAAAATTGTCTTGCTTTGAATAGGTATTATTACCAAAGGGGTATTCTGGCAAAAGTAGAAGGTCAACGCTTGGTTTATCAGTTCAAGGAAATGCCAAAAGATCTTATTTATATAGATGATGAGGATCCAGGTTCCAGCATAGAGTCTTCAGATCCATCCCTGTCTTCAACGACCACTTCAAGTAAGAGCCAAGCAAGCAGATCGAGGGTATCCTCAAGTCCAGGGATAAAAGGAGGAGCCACTACAGTTCTAAAGCCGGGAAATTCTAAAGCTGCAAAACCCAAAGATCCTGCGGAAGCTGCACAACCATCAGAAGTTCTGAGGACAATGCAGCCCACACAGTCTCCGTATCCTACCCAGCTCTTCCGGACTATTCATGTGGTACAGCCAGTACAAGCTGCCCCAGAAGGAGAAGCTGCCGTAACCAGTAGCATGCAGGACGAAACAGTAAATTCTTCTGTTCAGAGTATTAGGTGAGAAAACTATAAAATTATCAATGCATTTCATTATATGATGTTTCTGACCAGAGCCATTAGTTAAATACATTAGGATTGAGAAGTGAGAATAAAAATTATATTGATTTCAAGCTAGAGATCTTCTTCAACAGATTGTTTTTAGCAGCAGTGTATATTATATCAGTCCTCTGATTCTATCAATAATTCCTTATTTTTAAACTTTTGACATTACTTGATGTTATTCTATTAAGTCTAGTCCACTGTACCTTTGTACAATTGGATTGATCCATACAAGAAGCAATCCACATATTAGAAAATACAGAGAATGGTTTTAGATCTTCTTTTCAAAGTCAGAAGCTGTAAAACTTCACCATAAATTGACAATCATGACCTTCTGGAATTCAGTGAGTTTCAAGAAATAACAGTATTCCTCAGGAAGATCCTATCATGGAGCAGTTCTAAAGTTCAAAGAGGTAGGGAGGCCAAGAATCTAAGGTCTGCTTTTTTGAGCTTTTAGAAGTTGGAAAAATAGTTTTTTAGCAGTCAAATCAAATTTGTCACATAACCCCAGGAAAGATATGAAACAACAAATTGACCAAGAAAACCCTGTCTACTTTAGACTAGATCAGACTAGGGACTGGTCTCACTGATTCAGAATGGGGAAAAAGGAGGAAGGCAGAAAATTAGATAGACATTTGCAATATTCTCTTTTTCTGCCATCATGAATTTCCAGAATGTGAATTACAGTAAAATATAGGAGCCCATCCAAATAGAATAAAAATGATTCTTTGATTCTTTTCATTAGCTGACTGCAGTCTTAACATTTATATATTCCTAAATACTAATGCTGGGTTTTTGTCCAGTTGATCTTGAAGTAAGAAGCATTACTCAGAAGCAAGACGGAGTTAGATGTTTCAATCTTCCTTATATGGTCCATTTAAACTTTTGACATCATGAAAACTCACTTGCAAGGAGTATAAATGTTACATTAATTGGATAGGAAGGATCAGTCTTTTACTGTTATTACAGGAGAACTTATTTATCTCTCTGTTTTCCTTTTAATGTTTTATTTTCCTCTAGGTCCTGTTAGTTTTGTGTGATAACTGAGTATCTAATTGGAAGTACGTGATTCCTCCCTTTGGTTTCTAGGCTCTTTGTCATCTTATCATTGTGTGTATTTGTGTTGGTAGGAAACATAATAATGGCCATAAGCTAATCACTAGGACCCCCTTCTTGGAGTGACTGAGTTATTTTTTTTAGCATCTGTATCAGTTTGCTTTTTATACACCTTGATAATAAAAGAAAATCCCCCCCCCCAACTTGCAATTTGAAAAAAAAAAGTCCATATAACTAGCTCTGAAGGATATTAAATTGTGATATTGTATTGGATACTTTATTACTCTGAATGTCAATTTCTGAATAATACTCAGTGCCAGATATTGATATGCTGTAATTACACTCCCTTTCCATGATTTGCAAACTGTCTGTTGGTGTACTTATCAAAATCATCATTTCCAAGGTACCTGATTGTTCTCTGGACTCCCTGCCTGCTTCTTGCTTCATTTTTTTTTTCTGGAGTCCAACCTGTATAAGACTACTGGTCACAGTTTTGCTATGCTGCCTTCTTGCAAACTTTTGTTAGATCCATGTTGCACACAGAGTGCAGTCAAATTTCTGGAGCTTCTGCTACCAGCTCTCACTCTGGTCATGATTCCCTCCTTGGCTTCCAGCTAAAGCTGACCGCTTGTGTGCAGTGCACCTCAGTCTGGGACCTGAACCAGGTGTGTCAGGCAACTTCAATGCTTGTCTCCTCCTACATGTGTAAACCTGCAGGAGCCACATTTTATTCATTGTCACCTACCACTTAACATAGTGTCTAACACATAACACCCCTTCAGATTTATAGATTTTATTTTGAACTAGTGTATATATTCATTCCTCATCTCCTCTCAGAGTAATGAGTTCTCTAAGTGGACTCCTTATATAATGAAGAAATAAGAAAATCTAACTTTTCAACGTTTAAAACATACTTCCTTATTGAAGAATTCATTTTGTATTTATATGTATATACACACATTCTTTTTAGATACATACATACACACACACATTCTTAATCATTCCTTTGACTTTTAAAAAAAATTGTTCTCACATTTGGTCGTATCTTTTATTTATATCTCTCAAAATTCCTACTTATTTTAAAGCAATTAAACCTCTAATGGAATGCATTTTATTCCCTGAAATTACTGGATGTGTTAAGGCCAAAGTTAATGAATAATGAATATAATTACTCGGGTTTTGCTATTGTTCTTTTCCATTATATAGAAAGAAGGAGAAAGTGTTAAATAAATTTCAACCAAATTGTACATATTACTCTGAAATTTTAATGCATTATTAGAATCATTTTTTAGGTAGCTCAGCTGGCAGAGCGGAGGACTATAGGCACTGCATCTCTAGAATCATTTTTTATTAGATTAATTTCTTATTTAGTGATTTCTTTATTGTTTATTTGTATTTTTTATAATTATCCAAACTTTCCATTATGAAAATTTTCAAAATATCAACAGGTTGAAATAATACAATGAACACCTATTTAAATCCACCTAGATTCACAGTTGATACCATTTTGCTTTGTTTTCTCTCTGTATTTATACACTTTTTCTTGTTTGGCTGTTTGTCAAGTAAGTGGACATCATTATGACATTTTATTCCTAAACATTTCAATACACAATATACATTAAATAGCCATTATATTACCACTCCTAAGTAAAATAGTACTAGTTTGGCTATATTTTTCTTAATTTATAATTACTTATTAATAAAATCAAAGACCACTTAAAGATCTTTTTCTGTAACTAAGAGAAAATGGAATATATATATGACTTAAAATTATATTATTCAATTAATATATAAACAAGAACTGACACTTTCAAAGCATTCTCTGTATTTTATATACTTTCCATATATTAATATCTAATATCTTCATTGAACAATGAGATATAGGTAATATTATTCCTATTTTACAGATGAGGAAACCAAGGCAAGGAGAGGCCAAGGAGCCTGGTCACATCTAGTAAGTGGTGGAGACAGTGTTTTAATGCACAAAGTTTAGTCCAAAGCAGTGAGCTTATGATTTGCCTCCCTGGCTGTTGATTCACATAACTCTCGTGAATTACCAGTTATTTACAATGAAGTAGCAACATGTTTTTCTTTTCTCACTTTTTCCTTTGCCTCATATCTTTTTATCTCACATAATTGCATGTATCTATGTTGAAATCTATTAAGCTTTTCTAAATGGTTTATGGTGTATGTGCTCAGTTTTTACAGATTTTAATTTTGACTCTGGCTTCATGTTATTTAAAGAACCAACTACAATAAAAGTCAACCTCTGGTAAACTATTTTCTTGAAATTGTCCCTTGGTAAATTTGCAAGTCCATGTACTTACCTAGCATAATTGCTTTCTCTAATATATAAATATAATTCAAGTATTAGTAATTTGTTGTAGGGTCTTTTAAATAAATTAGCTTCTAAAAATGTATAATGTGCAAATTACCTTAACAGCAAAGTAATGGAGTAGGAAGAATATAAGCATAACTTTCCAGCCCTTCAACCTTGTCAGTTACTAGATGTGACATTGAATTCGATTAATAAACTATCCTGAGTCTGTTTCCTCATCTCTAAAATAAAGGTGTTAACAGGTGATCATAACAGTTAAATGACACTTCCTAACATCTGAGTAGATATGCAATAAAAACTAAATGTTAACCTTGTATATCTCTCTTAGTCTCAGAAAGTTTGAAGAATTTTTAAATTACCAGTATTGTACCAATGGTCACAAGCAGTGTAGGAAATTTTATAAAATAGTTAACTGTAACATAACCTTTGTTATATAATATAACCAGACACAACTGACAGTTTAATCATTAACTAAGAAAAAAAGTAATTAAAAATTTCTGTGGTTGGGAAAAGGCTGTTTGATATTTTATCTCTGAATTTTTGTGTTAGTGAAAATCACTTATTTTAGAATTTGTCCAAATCAGTATATTTACATTGTAGATATTATAAATGAGTATATATATATTTTCTGGCAGAGGACAGTCAGATGTTTTGAGGAAAGGATATCTTTTTCTAGTTTAAACAAAAGCATTGAAAGTCTAGTGGTAGCCCTGATATCAGTATGGAAAATTTCCAAATATGTAATTGCTTCTGCCATACCTGAGGGAGGAAGGAGGAGTTGTGTATTAAAGATGTGTTAACTGCCCACAGTTTAAAGATAGAATAGACAGTATTCATCTTTTAGCTGAATTTATTTGGGACTGAAGAAGTGGCAGTGTGTTGTAATGGTCAAGCACAGAGGCCTTGCAGCCAATTGGCCTCTTTTCTTATTAAAAAAATTTTTTTAATGTTTTATTTATTTCTAAGAGAGAGAGGCAGCGTGAGCACGGGAGGGTCAGAGAGAGAGGGAGACACAGAATCAGAAGCAGGCTCCAGGCTCTGAACTAGCTGTCTGCACAGAGCCCGACACAGGGCTCGAACCCACGAACCATGACCCGAGCCGAAGTCTGACGCTTAACCAACTGAGCCACCCAGGTGCCCCAGTTGGCCTCTTTTCTTATATAGCTGGTCACCTTATGCAAGCTGTTCATTCTCTTTTTGCATTAATTTTTTATATGTAAAATGGGGATAATAGAACTTACAGGGTGGCAAGGCTATACATACTTTAGATACTATCTGTGTGCTTACTGTATATCATGTACTATTTTATCTTTATGTACATGGCCATGAACTCTTGTCATGGGAAGCCCTTTATTTAAGAAATGGTATCTGGTGATAGGGTCAGGTAGCATACCTAGGCTCAGATTCCACCCAAGATACTCTGATTCAGGTAGGCAAGGGGAAGAAAGAGGAACAATGTATTTTGGAAAAGCTGCCTGGATCCCAAAGTAATTCTGTTTTCTTCCAGCTCTTTCTTGCCTGCCCATTAATATCAATGTATCTGGCCTTTATTTCTAGTCCTACCCTGCCCACCTATTAACTCTTCATTACCCAATTCATATTCTCTTCTAGCTCTGTCCTTCAAAAGAACTGCTAACATTCTGCTCTAGACTGATCATTACAGAGGTGACTTGGTTGGAATCTGAACTTGGAAATCAGAATCCTACCACAGTGGGTAGGATCTAGTCATCCTGTGTCTTTCCACTTGCGTTGAACCTCCCTTACGTTGCACTGAGTTTTCTTTTCATATGTCTACCTAGCCCATTTATTTTCTCCAGAACTTGTCACATATGTAACAAGCCACATAATTGTAACTTACAAAATTTGCCTATAATAATCTGTATGCAACGATTAACATTTGGATTATGGGGACCAATCTAGCTGTTAACCATTTGAAGTAGCAATCATCTGTCTTTTGTATAATAGCTTCACAGAATTAAGAGGAAACAGTAGAGATCCAGATGTTGAGTTTTTCAACTGTGTTTGTTTTATATTAACAATGGCCATAGCAATAATTTTCACACCAGTGAACTTTTACAATTGGATTGACTCACAGTATCATTTATGAGTCTCTTCAATGAAAGGGATTAACAACCTTATGGAAACTTGATGTACATTAAAGGATTTTATGTTAAATTGTAGCTTTATGGCTAAAATTTGTGAAGATTATTTGAGCTGAGAAAACTACTAAACATGCTTCCATTTATTTTTGCCAAAGCTTGCCCTTATTGTTTGCTCTCTCTGCCAGCCTAAAGAACCCTCATGCGTTAATTATATTTATGACTTTTTTTGTGTAATACGATATGAACTGTGAATTATTAAATTTCTTTTTATAGTTCTGTTTCATATACATTTAAAACTGAGGCATTTTTGTTTAAAAATTTTTTTAATGTTTTATTTGTTTCTGAGAGAGAGAGACAGCATGAGCAGGGGAGGATCAGAGAGAGAGGGAGATACAGAATCTGAAACAGGCTCCAGGCTCTGAGCTAGCTGTCAGCACAGAGCCCGATGTGGGGCTCGAACCCACGAACCGTGAGATCATAACCTGAGCCAAAGTTAGACGCTTAACCAACTGTGCCACTCAGGTGCCCCTGAGGCATTTTTGTTTAATTGAGCATTTTTCCTCCTTCTATATAAAAACAGGTTGAAAACAATACAGTCATATGAAGTCTGGTAATTGTGGATGAACATGTTGATGACATTATCCCTCAAGTATTAAAAATAATGAGTAAATCCAATACATTTGTTTTAAAATTTCTAATTCTCTTGGGGTGCTTGGGTGGTTCAGTAAGTTAAGCATCCGATTCTTGATTTCAACTCAAGTCACAGTTTATGTGTTCAAGCCCTGCATCTGGCTCTGTGCTGATGGTGTGGAGCCTGATTGGGATTCTCTGTCTCCCTCTCTCTCTGCTCCTCTCCTGCTCTATTTTCCCTCTCTCTCACTCTCTCTCTCTCTCTCAAAAATAAACTAAAAAAAAAATTCTAATTTTCTTTCATGCAGTTCTCATAAAATTTCTTGGCCAACCATTTTGATATCCTCCTCCTTCCCTAGGAAAATTGCTACCCCATTTGTGTTAATGTGGCACTTTGTACAGACTTTCTTTTTTCCATCAGATAGTATCATAGATAATGGCCTGAGAGGTTTGTGTTGGGCATCCCAACAGGGTCTGTACAATGTTTATGTCGTGTTGAAAATATGGGAAGTAGCATTTGAAATGTATAACTCCTATTTGGCCAAAATGATTTGTCAAATGTTAAAGTTTTCAATGATGTTGAATATGCTGATTTTCTTACTTTTATTTCATAATCTCAATAGGACTATACAGGCTCCAACTCAAGTTCCAGTGGTTGTGTCTCCTGGGAATCAGCATTTGCATACAGTAACACTCCAGACAGTGCCAATCACAACAGTAATAGCCAGCACAGATCCATCATCAAGTGCTGGATCTCAGAAATTTATTTTACAAGCCATTCCATCCTCACAGCCCATGACAGTACTGAAAGAGAATGTCATGCTGCAATCACAGAAGCCAGGCTCCCCTCCTTCAATTGTCTTGAGCCCTGCCCATGTACAGCAGGTTCTTTCTAGCAATGTTCAGTCCATCTGCAATGGAACCGTCAGTATGGCTTCATCTCCATCCTTCAGTGCTACTACTCCTGTGGTAACCTTTTCTCCTCGAAGTTCACAACTTGTTGCTCACCCACCTGGCACTGTAATCACTTCAGTTATCAAAGCTCAAGAAACAAAACCTCTTATACAGGAAGTCCTGAAAAAGGAAGTTGAAGATCATTTGAAAGAAGACCATGAGAAGACTGAGCAACAGCCACAACCTTACGTGATGGTGGTATCTAATTCCAATGGATTTGCCTCTCAGGTAGCTGTGAAACAAAATGAATTGCTGGAACCCAACTCTTTTTAATTAGTATACCAAAGGAATTCTGGATGGTTGTTTTTTAATTGAACATTTCCAGTTGTATGCAAACTATCTGGGTGATTCTAAGATAAATTCTACAGGTGTTCCTAATTTTGTAGTTAATTGTTAAAAATATTTAGAGTTAATTTTGACTTTATTAGATGAAGAGTACCCAAGTGCTTCTCTTTGTTCTCCAATTCAATTGTGAAGGAACAAGCATTTTATACTATGAAGACATTCTTTTCAGATATTTTTCAGTTGCTATATCATAAGTGTTTTTAAAGTTTCTTTTTTAATTTTACATGGTGTTAGTTTTTCTGATTCTTTTGTAAATACAGTACTTAAATATAAGGCAACAGGAAATTTATATAGGAACTATTTTCATTCCAATTCTATAAGTAAAGTCGTGGCTCTTTCAAATGCAAGACACCTATTTTATACTTTGTTAAAATTATGGTTTTGCTTAGATTGACTTTAGTTGGTTGCACTGTATAAGGAACTATGAAGATGTAGAAAATAACTTTAAATATTGAGCGTTGCCCATGATACAGCTGAACCTGTTTCAGAAACAGGATAGTATAAAAGCATCAGCCTAAGAGTGGCTCTCCTGCTGACTAGTTTGTAACATTGGGCAAAGCCACTGGATCTTTTTGGGCCTCAGTTCTCTCATAAAAGGAAGGGATGCATTGGATTAGACAAGATGATCTCCTTTCTGGTTCTAAATTTGATGATCCTAGCTCCTATATTTTAAAGTTACATTAACTAAAACATCAGCTTATTTCTTAATGTAAATATGGCTAACATATTGCAGGAAAATAAGTGGCCCTACAACCTACAAAATTCATTCTTCTGTTATCTGTAAGATCTGCTATGAATCTGAATTCTTCCTAAATACAGTGTTCATTAACTCTAGTCCACTGTGTACCGTGGCCCATCAGTAAACTTAACGTTGCTGAGTGCTAAATGATGTGCTGCCATTCTTGAAAGAGTCAAGGCTCTTTCTTAAGGGCCCAGGAAACAGCCACGCCTTGGGCTCATTTGGCTGAGTATAGCAATTATTGCTATAAAAGCATAATTGCTTTATATTTTGGATCATTTTTTATTGGGAGTGGGGGGGTGCATACAAAGGTAATATACATATATATCTAAGTCTCAGAAATGAAATAGTTTTTAGATTACTTTGCAATTGTAAATAATGTACATTTAATTTCACAAGAAAAATTGTTTTCTGGAAATTTTCTAGTACAGCAAAGGAGAAATTTTTGTAGATGAAAAAATCATGTTTAGAGGTCTCTTGTTCTATGTTTTCACATTACAGAGTGAATTTGTATTTAAGCAAAAATTTAAATTTTGGAAGCCTCTAAACATTTTTGTATCTTTAATTGGTTTATTATTAAATAAATCATGTAAAAATTCTCAGTGTTTGTGTTTTCAAGCAAATATTTTAAGAAGTATACAGAAAATGTTGCTAGTATTTGCAATGTTATTGTTCATATAATAAGCTCCATTGGTCATATTAGAATTGCAGAATGCATTTCCTCCTCTCAGTTTTCCTTTCTGCTGTGCCAGATGGCAGCTTCCACACAGCCCACAATGGATTGCCAAACTCCAAAAGTTAGAAAACAATGAAATATTCTTAGCAGTAATATTCAACACACTTTAAAAAACAAGTTTTCTAATTAGAAATTAGATCAGTTAATTGTTAAAGTTGAAAAACATTGAATCAGAAAAAGAGAAGAAAATTAAAATCTCAATGCAATACCCCTGTACAGTAGTAACTTAATACACTTACTCATTTTGTCAGATCAGTTAATATTCTTCAAAATAGGATTTTAAAAGGAGCATTTTAATCTCTGAAGTCAGAGGAATGCAGCAAAGAATCTGAATTAATAGGCCTTGCTAAATTTCCCCCAATTCACTACCCTTAGTTCACACCCTTTTCTTCTGTCATTTTTCATGACTCCATTCTTTACCAAACCTCATATAAGAACACTTAGGCTAGGGCCGCGTGGATGGCTCAGTCAGTTAAACATCCGACTTTGGCTCAGGTCATGATCTCACGTCCGAGCCCTGCGTAGGGCTCTGTGCTGATAGCTCAGATCCTGGAACCTGCTTCAGAGGCTGTTTTTCTCCCTCTCTCTCTACTTCTTCCCTACTGACACTCTGTTTCTCTCCGTCAATCAAAAATAAATAAACATTAAAAAAAAAAAAAGAACACTTAGGCTTAAGCATTTCTTTAAGTCTTCATTTCCATATGAAGGCTCCTATGTCATGTAAAACAGTAAATAAGGCATGCTTTTTTTCTTTAAAATGTCATTGTCAGTTTGATTTTTAGGCTCAGCTAAGCACCCTAAGAGAGTCATGGAAAAGTTCTTTCTCTTCTAGAACTTTTTTCTGGCCATGCATCCCCTAACATAATCTCATTGTATTGAACTCCTGAACAGAAGCATAGCTCTCAGTACAGGGCCTGTGATGTTACTCTCACTATCCTAACCTAAAAACCTGATGCTTTCCTCACTTGACATTCATCCTTTAACCCTTTGTTGTAATATTGCATTTGCTGTTTCTATTACCCTGAAATGACTGCTGTAAAGGTCCCTAACTAGTAGTTAATTTACATATTGTCAGATTTCTTTTTTTAAATAGTTTATTGTCAAGTTGGTTTCCATATAACAACCAGTGCTCAACCGCACAAGTGCCCTCCCCCATGCCCATCTCCCCCCTCCCCCTCTCCCTCCACTCCCATTATCCCTGTTTGTTCTCAGCATTCAGGAGTCTCTCATGGTTTGCCTCCCTCCCTCTCCCCAACTATTTTCCCCCTTCTTCTCCCCCATTGTCCTCTGTTAAGTTCCTCCTAACCCACCTATACATGCAAACATATGGTATCTGTCCTTCTCTGCCTGCATATTGTCAGATTTCTGTCCTTCTTTGACCTTTCCAACATTCAACCTTTTAGAACTCACTATTTTTTTTCAAGAAACAGACCTTTTTTTTTTTTTTAATTTTAGAGAGTGTGTGTGAGCAGGGGAGAGGGGCAGGAGAGAGAGAATCTTAAGCAGGCTCCACACTCAGTATGGAGCACAGTGCAGGGCTTAATCCCACATCCCTGAGAATATGACCTGAACTGAAATCAAGAGCTGGATGCTCAATCAAGTGAGCCACCCAGGTGCCCCAACTCAGTGTTACTTTAAGTTCTCTATTGCTTTCACTGTTTTTATAAAATTTATTTTTTATTAAAAAATTTTTGTTAATGTTTAGTCCAATTTCATCATGTCAAATCCTTCAGTGTTAAGCCCTTCCATACTGTCCTCAGACAGAGTTGATGTCCTGCATGGTCTTACCTCTTCATGGTCCCACCAGCCTTATCTTCAAATATTACTCTCTGAATCCTAACTGTCAGTTCAGATTGGGATGCTTTCAATTGCATGAAACAAAAACCCAATTCAAAATTATTAAATAGTACAAAATAAGAGGTCTGAAGTTGGGTTTCCAGGTTACTTAATTCAGGAATTCAGGGGTGATGGTGAGCAGCCAAGTTTCAACCTCTCTGCTTTCCCATCCTCAGCATTTTGCTTTAGTTTCCAGAATGGCTTCTGCCATACTTGCCAGATAGCTGCAGTAGTTCCTTCTAGGTTTGTGTTAGTCAGAAGGGATCTTTCCCAGAATACCCTGAATGGCCATCTCTTCGGAGTTTGTTGGCTAGATTTGTCATATACCCCTTCCTAAGCCAATTGCTGGCCAAGGAAGTAGGATGACCATAAATGACTTAGACATGTATATGGAGCCAAACAAAATAGGGGCTCTGAAATATGGGAGAATGATGCAGCCTAGTATCACCCACACACATTCTTCTTTACGGATACTTTCAAAAATGCTCATGCCTACATTAAACATGTATTTCTTTCCCAAAGAGAGATCAAAGTCCCATCCAGTTACCTGATCCAGTTTCATAATGGGAATTTTTGGGATGATATGCAGTACTCTTTTTCAGATCAGCTGTGTCTCCCTGTATCTTGTCTTCCGCAGCCATATCAAGTATGAACACTCAGAATACTCTCTCCAGTGTCAGCTTTAAAACACATTATTTGTGGGGTGCCTGGGTGGCTTAGTCGGTTAAGCGTCCGACTTTCGCTTGGTCATGATCTGGCGGTTCGTGGGTTTGAGCCCTGCGTCGGGCTCTGTGCTGACTGTCAGCTCAGAGCCTGGAGCCTATTTCAGAGTCTGTATCTCCCTCTCTCTCTGACCCTCCCCTGCTCACGCTGTCTCTCTCTCTCTCTCTCTCTCCTAGAAATAAATAAAAATTAAAAAAAATAATAAAACACATTATTTGATGGTATAATTTGCCCTGTTCCAGGGTTACCATTTTCCCATCCTGGAATAGTTGTGTCCTCACTACCTTTCATCCTGCCTTTTATACATACCTAGTCAGTTATTCATACCAGGGTCAGTTTGGGAGAATTCCACTTCCAAATACCAAACTGTCTGCCAGTTTGAGTTCCTGGTCATTAGCAACAAGAGGGATTCTGGTTTTCAGCATAAAGAAATTTTATTAGAAGAAAGATAGTTCATCGAATAGACAAAAGGACTAGAGAGTTGGGGTCAATCTGAGTCAAACAGCTAGGAACAAATTGCACAACTGGTTTAGTGGGGAAATTGTAGCCAATGTTGCCAAACACTAAACACAGCTTTGTATCACTGTCTCTGCTGCCCCAGGAATTTGATCTTAATACAAGTGCTACTGCATCTAGGAGCGCCTGGGTGGCTCAGTCTGTTGAACATCCAGCTTCAGCTCAGGTCATGATACATTGGTTTGTGAGTCTGAGCACAGCATGGGCTCTCTGTTGTCAGGGTGGAGCTCCCTTGGGAGCCTCTGTTTCCCTCCCTCTCTCTCTCTCTCAAAAATTAAGAAGAAGAAGAGGGGCGCCTGGGTGGCTCAATCTTTTAAGCATCTGACTTTTGCTCAGGTCATGATCTCATAGTCCATGAATTGAAGCCCCATGTCCGGCCCTGTGCTGATAGAGAAATAAATAGAGACATCAAAAAAATTTTTTTAGAGAGATGTAAATTCAACCACAATGAGATACCACTACACAGCCATTAACATGGCTAAAATATAAAAGACCAACCATGGAGAGGATGTGGATAGGACAACTAGAACACTCACACTCTTCTGGTGGGAATGTAAAATGGCACGACTGTCACATGACCCAGCCAGGCCCCTCCTACGTATTTATGCAAGAGATAAAATGTGTCCATATAAAGATTTTTTCAGGCATATTCATAGCAGCTCTAATGGTAATAGCTGAAAACTAGAAACCCAAATGTCCATCCACAGGTGAATGGGTAAACAAACTACAATATATCTATGTAATGGAACATTAGTAGTAAAAGGAATGGTAAATTGATAACAACGTGGATGGATCTCAAAATAATTATGCTAAGTGAAAGAAGCCAGACAAAAAAAAAAGTTATACTTTATGATTCCATTTACATAAAATCCTAGAAAAATGCAAATGAATATTATCTATGGTGACAGAAAGCAGATCAGTGGTCAACTGGAGGGTGGAATGGGCAAGAAGGGAATAGTCACAAAGAGACACAAGGTGACTTTTAGGGTAATGTTCACCAAATAATGCATAGGTTCACTACTTGATTATTGTGATGATTTCATGAGTTTATACTCTTTAAACATGTGCAAGTTATTGTATGTCAATTATAGCTCCATAAAGCTATTTTTTAAATGTTTGTTTATTTTTGAGAGGGGGGGGGAGAGGTAGAGAAAGGAAGACACAGAATCTGAGGCAGGCTCCAGGCTCTGAGCTAGCTGTCAGTACAGAGCCTGACACGGGGCTCAAACCCACAAAGCATGAAATCATGACCTGAGCCAAAGTCTGATGCTTAACCAACTGAGCCACCCAGGCGCCCCTAATTTACATCTCTCTGGTGATGCTGATTTTGAGCATCTCTTTTTATGTTAATTTTTTTTTTGAGAGAGAGACAGAGTGTGAGTGGAGGAGGGAGAGAGAGAGAGACAGAATCCAAAGCAGGCTCCAGGCTCTGAGCTTTCAGCACAGAACCTGAGAAGGGGCTTGAACCCATGACCTCATGAACCGTGAGATCATGAGCTGAGCTGAAGTTGGATGCTTAACCGACTGAGCCACCCAGGTGTCCCTGATTATGAGGATCTTTTGATGTGCTCATGTGACATACATATAGCTTTTTTGATGCAATGATTGTTAAAATTTTTTGCCCATTAAAAATTCTGTTGTTTTTTTATTACTGAGTTTTGAGAACTCTATATATTCTGGGTGCAAGTTCTTCATCAGCTATAAGAATCGCAAGTATTTTTAAAGTGCAGGAACCTTTTAATTTTGATAAAGTCTAATTATCAACTTCTTAAGGGTCATGCTTTTGGGGTCATGTCTAAGAAATCTTTGCCTAATCCAAAGTCACTGAGGTTTTTTAAGAAAACTTCTACAAAACTAGAAGTTTTATAGTTTTAAGTTTTACATTTGGGTCCATGCTCCATTTTGAGTTCATTTTTATAGATAATGCAAGGTATGTATTGGAAGTTCATTGTTTTGCTTTTGTATATTCAGTTTGTTGAAAACACTGTCCCTTTCAATTGAAAAGTCTGAAAAGACTATCCTTTTCAACTATCTGCCCTGAATTATCGTTGGACCTTTGTTGAAAATCACTTGTCCATGTATGTACAGGTGAATTTATGGACTCTATTCTGTTCTATTGATCTATCTTTGTGCCAATACACAAGGTTGGTGTGTTGAAATCAGTAGTGTTAGTTCTCTAACTTTGTTATTTTTCAAAGTTGATTTGACTGTTCTAATTTTGTATTTCCATTTGAATTTGCAGAATCAGTTTGTCAACTAAAACATAAAAAGCCTTTGGGATTTTGATTGGGATCATGTCGAATCCATTGATCAATTTGGGAAGAACTGACATTTTAACAATATCGAGTCTCCATAGATGCGTCTCCATTTGTTTAGATGTTCTCAGCAATGTTTCATAATTCTCAGTGTATACCTTTTACATATCCATTGTCAGATTTATTTTTCAGTATTTAATATTTTTGATGCTATTGTAAATGTCATAAATTTCAAATTCTGACTGTTGCTAATTTTGTTTTAAATCTTTATCCCCTATTTATTGAGGCACGAAGGGTACAAATCTTATCTGTACAACTCAATAAAATTTTACATCTGAATATACTGGTGTAATTGCCACCTAGATCAAGATATGTAACATTTCCTGTATCCAAGAAGTTTCCCTATGGCTCTTCTCAGCTAGGAGATCACTTACTGGTATCCTTCACAATAGTTTTTATCTTCATACAAATGGAATCAATCAGGATGTACCCTGTCTGGCTTCTTTAACTCAACATTATGTATGTGAGGTTCCTACATTTTGTTGTGTGTATCTTGTAATTCATTCTTAATCATTGCTCCATAGTATTTTTCTCTTATCAAAAGACATTTATTTCCATTTTTTCCATGAATAATACTGTAATTAATATTCTTGTACACAAAGTAAGTACTCTTTTCTCTTGGGGATATGTCCAGTGGTAGAATTTTTGGGTAATAGGTATTTGGATGACTAGCTTTAGTAGATAGTGTCAAAAGTTTTCTAGGGGCGCCTGGCTGTGGAGCATGTAACTCTTGATCTTGGAGTTGTAATTTGAGCCCCATGTTAGGGTGTAGAGATTAATTTTAAAAACTTTTTTTAAGTTTTCTAAAGTAATTACACCAATTTATACTCTCACTAGCAATATACACAAGTTATAGGTGCTCCATTTTAGAATTCCTTTTAAACAATTCTGATGTTTAATACCAAAGTATGACTTTAATGTCCCTAATATAGCTATTGATGTAGAACTTCTTTTCTTGTGCATATTGGCCATTTAGAGAACATTTGAAAATCAACCAAAGTAATTCACTTTAAAGAAAAACTAAATATGAATATTTCAATAAAGGCAGAAAAAGCACTTGCTATTGAATGCCCTCCCCTCTGATGTTATAGCCAAGACAGAACCCATTTATCACTATTCAACACTATATGAGATGTACCAGCCAGTGAAAGACAGCAAGAAAAAGAAATGAGAGGTATAATCATTTCACAAGACCTCAAACAATTTTGATTCATAGATAAAAAATTGTAACCATAGAAACTCTAAAAAGTATACCTACAAAGTATTAGAAATATAAGCTCAATATGTAAAAATCAATACTGTTTCTACGTATCAATAACAAAGAAGTAGGATATAAGACTTTTATTTTTTTAATGTTGATTTTTTGAAAGAGAAAGACAGTGCAAGTTGGAAAGGGGAAGAGAGAAAGGGAGACACAGAATCTGAAGCAGGCTATAGGCTCGGAGCTGTCAGCACAGAGCCAGATGTGGGGCTTGAACTCCCGGACTGTGAGATCATGACCTGCGCTGAAGTTGGATGCTTAACCAACTGAGCCACCCAGGCTCATTAAAAACTTTTAAAATGTCATTTAAAATAGCATTAAAAAAGCCAATACCTTGGAGGGCTTGGGTGGCTCAGTAGGTTAAGTGCCTGACTCTTGATTTCAGCTCAGGTCATGATTTCATGGTTTGCGAGCTTCACGTGGGGCTCTGTGCTGATAGTGAGGAACCCACTTGGGATTCTCTCTCTTCTTCTCTACCTCTCCCCCACTCATTCTTCCCACCCACCCCCTCAAAATAAACTTTTTTTTAAGCCAAATACCCAAGTATAAATCTAATGAAAGATATGTAAATTTCTACACTGAAATTTACAAAACTGCTGAGGGAAATTAAAGAGTGTTTAAACAAATGGAGGGTGTATGGATGATACTTATGACTCAATGCTTATGACTCAATATTAAGATGTCAGTTTTCTCCTAACAGTTCCACAGATCCAGTGCAAGTCCAATTAAAATCCCAGCAGGGTTTTTTTTCCCTTAAGTTGACAAGCTCATTCTAAAATTTATAAATAAATGGAAATAAATTGTATAAGATGTATAAAATAATGGCAATACAGAGGATTTGGAATAGCCAAGGCAACCTTGAAAATTTCTAGGACCTCAAGATCTATTATAAAGCTACATTAATTATGATAGTGTAGTACTGGTACAAGGTTAGACACGCAGACGCACATATATTTGGTCATCTATTTGACAACAAAGGTACCTAAGAATTTAATGTGGTGGGGGGTGGTTCTGTCAGTAGAGTGTCCAACTCTTGATTTGTGCTTAGGTCATGACCTCACCATTCATGGAATGGAGACCTACATCAGGCTGTGCACTGACAGCATGGAACCTGCTTGGGATTCTCTCTCTCCCTCTCTCTCTGCCCTTTCCCCACTTGTGCACGTGCTCTCTCTTTCTCAAAAATATATAAATAAAACATTAAAAAAAGAATTTAATGGGGGAAATAATAAATGGCAGTACTTTGAATAAGTAGGACTGGGTCAATTGGATATCCATATTGGGGGAAAAGAACTTTGATCTCAGTCTCATACCTTTCTCAAAAATTGAGATAAATCATAGTCCTAAATGTCAAAGCTAAATTAATAAAGCATCTAGAAGAGAACACAGAGTATCCTCATGGCCTCGGAGTACGTGAAGCCTTATTAGTATGACATAAAAAGCACTGATCC
Organism: Hyaena hyaena; assembly: GCF_003009895.1. NCBI lineage: Eukaryota > Metazoa > Chordata > Mammalia > Carnivora > Hyaenidae > Hyaena > Hyaena hyaena. The sequence continues at coordinate 447,136 of NW_024081072.1, forward strand.
TAAAAGATCAGCAAACCCAAGCCAGTGTTACCTGACATATATCTGCTCTTAGCTTTCTGTGCATCTCTACAACCACTGACCTATTTAAGAGAGTCACTTCGGCTGCAACACAGCAGTTGTCACCCAACAACTGTTCTTTTCCCTTTAATCATTCTTGCACAGCACAGAGACAATAACATACTTTTAAAAACGCAAATGTGGGGGCGCCTGGGTGGCTTAGTCGGTTAAGCATCCGACTTTCGTTGAGGTCATGATCTCGCGGTTCGTGGGTTCGAGCCCCGCGTCGGGCTCTGTGCTGACTGCCAGCTCAGAGCCTGGAGCCTGTTTCAGTCTGTGACTCCCTCTCTCTCTGACCCTCCCCTGCTCACTCTGTCTCTCTCTCTCCTAGAAATAAAAAAAATTAAAAAAAAATATTTAAAAACGCAAATGTGACTTATTGCCTACTTAAGTCAGAAATCCTTTAATGAGTTAGAATTGTTAAGAGTATCACATCCAAGCTCCTCAGAAGAGCACAGCTAGCTGTTTGTGACCTGGCATTTCACTTAATTTGAATTTTGGTTCTACCAATTTTAGAGTTCACATCATCATTTTTCTAATGCACGTTCTTGTCTGTCTAAAATGCCTTTTCCATTTCCTTCATCCACTAATTCTAAGTTACCTTTTGAGTCTGAAACTCAGGTAGCACACCTTTGAAATCCACCCTTATACCTTATTTTGGGCTAAATGCCTGTTCTTGCTATCATGACTATTCCCGTTCACTTTAGCATTTAAAACAATGAATTTAAATTTCTGGAGCGGATGTTAACATCTTTGAATCCCAGTGTTTAGGTTTTGGATGCAGTAGACACTCAAGTTCATTTACTTGTTTAAACTCTACTCACTAAGCAGTTCACTCCCACTCCTTCCTCCACCCCATTCCATGGAACTTGCTGGAAGCTTCTATCTGATCTCCGTGTGTCAAAGGACGGTGAGACAGGAGAGAACCCGACTAGGTCGGAAACGTAAAAGTACTGTCACAACCTTAGGCCACCTTCCTCCCTTCGGGGCCTTCAGGTGTAACAAGTTTTCTTCTCACTCGGGGAAGCCAACTAGGAAAAAACCCTGGGGCTGTGGCGCTCTGGGTAATGGAATAGTACACCGCACCGGAACCAAAGTGCTCCCTTCAGCCTAGCATCTACAAGGGCAGGACGATTTCCGGCCAGTCCTTGTCCGTTAGGACTCCCAACGCATCAATCACAGGCTCTACGCGCAAGCCGGAACTACGGTCCCGGAAAAGAACACGTAGCAGCGAAAGGCGTCACAGGTCACGAAAGCCTCGGCTGCCTGGGGAGCCATGATAAGAATTGTGGTGAAAATGGAGTCCGATGGGGCTTATTATTAATAGGCGTGCAAAACTCTCCCAAACATTACACGCTCCTGGGAAACAACAGTATGGTACAAAAATGCTTTTGAACTACTATCCCTGAAGGGTCTATTGGAGTGCGGAGATGTGAATTGCCTACGCGTCCGTAACCATGGCTGCGAAGGGCGGGGACTGGGAGCGCCGGTCACGGGACGGGGCTGGCCCCGAGACTCAGTCCTCCACGGTCCCAGCCCGCTCTGCGCTCGCTTTTCGTCTCCCCTCCCCCCCCGCCGCACGCTGCGTGGCTGCTCGTTGGCTACTTAGGACGGAAGCTCAGTTGGTGTTTCTCCAGAAGTTTCCCCCTTGGGCGGCGGCGCAGCTCCTAACCTCGGTGGTAGCAGCTCTAACAGCAGCAGCGGTTATTAGGGATGGCGGCAGCTGCAGCGGAACCTGCAACAGCGCAGCAGTGCGTGTTTTTCTTTTTGTTATTTTTATCTTGCCCTCCCACCCACGCTCTTCTTAGTTAGTGAACCTGTCGTTGTTTTCGCTGGCAGGTTTTTCCGGAGCTTCTCAGATGCTCTGATCGACGAGGACCCCCAGGCGGCGTTAGAGGTGAGAGAAACAATCTCCGCTTCCTCCACTCTTCTTGGGGGGAGCGCGGCCCCCGCGGGTTCTAGCGGCCCTGGTCTCTTAGCAGCGCTGCCTTTCTGGGATCGGGGTTGCTGTTCTTGTTGTGTATCATTTCCCATACTGACAGCGTCCGGCTCTCCTCGGTTCCAGAGTGGCCCAGTTACTCCAGACCCTTGTTCGTGCCCCCTCCCACTCGTAGGCCGTTACTGCATCCTCGTAGTTGCTTAGCAATACCTTCCTTGTTTCTTGGGGGCGTAGTTAACGTTCAGGGTTGGCCTGGAAGCGATTTTTTTTTTTAAATGTCATTTGTGAGTAGAAGAAAAAGTGAAATCTAGGCTTGATGATACCTATTAATTCGTTTTTTCATTTGATAATTGTTCTTGCCATTCTTACATACCAGGTGCTGTGCTAAAAGCGCAGACTGCTGGAACAAAAACCTTTAACGTGTTTCTGAATATTTCCAGGTGTCCTATCACTGTTCTTATTCACTCATTTATCAAAACAAATTTTTTTGGAGTGTCTTTGTACAGGACACTGATTGCTGTGGATTAAAGTCCTATATTATGTATCGTGTGTGTATTTACAACGCACTTTGTATTTGTGTCAAGTGAAGGGCTATAAAGCTATAAAGAAAAGCCAAAAGAGCAAGATTTAAATAGTAACGGAAAATAATACAGAGAGCCCAAGCTAGGGATACATGATACAGTTGGTCGCAAAGTATAGCCAGGGCTTTCTTGCTTTGAAACGGGAGGGAAAGAGGAATCCAAACCTTGTCTAGTTGTCATATCTAATAGAGATAGGGTCGGGTTTGAGGCAAAAGATGTTATTTCCTAGCTCGGACTGCTAAGAGAAATTTGCCGCAGGGGTAATAGTGTGTCCCGCAGGAGTAGTAGAGTGTCTGGAGGCTTGATACTTGAGCAGAGACCTGAGGAAGGGTGAAGGGAAGCCCTGGGGAAAGAGCACTCCAGGCAGGAAAAGAGTCAGTGCAAAGATCATGAGGCTGGTCTATTCAAGGAGCAGCAAAAAGGCCCATTTAACTAGAGGGGGAATGAAAGAGGAGGGAGCGATGGTGTCAGGAGGAAACCAGGGGCTAGGTCTTTTAGGGCCTTTTGAGTTAGGGTGTGGTGACTCTTGGTCTTCAGTTCATGAGTTTGAGCCCCACATTGGGGGTAGAGTTTAATTAAAAAAAAAAGAAGAAAGCAAGCAAGCACAATTCAGGAATTAGAGTGCTCGGATCCAGATCCTGGTTTCATAGTAAATCCATAACCTCAGGAAAATGCCTTTTGTCCCTCTGGATCAGGTTTCCTGTAAAGTGGGACTAGATAGGACCTATTTGAAAGAGCTGTTCGGTAAGTAACGTAAGGAACGAGTTGAGGACCTTGGGATAGGCATCCTGTAGCGTATCTCTCTAGGTTCAAGCCACATCGGCTTGTTTGGTCAGTTGCATGTGGCAGCCTCGGTTCTGGTGGATGATCTATGGACTTGCAGTTCCTTTTGCTTAGAATGGACTCTCGTACTATCTTGTTTTGCTTGGAAATGCTCATCACTTTAGATTTCAGCAGAAATGTCATCTCAGAGCTTTTTTTTTTTTCTCAGATGACCCTATCTAAAGGGGACCCCATTGTAAACTTCAAGCTGGCAGGGATTTTGTGCATCTTTTTTTTTTTTTTTTTAACATTATTTCATTTCATTATTTCATTTTTGAGAGACAAAGTGTGAGTGGGGTAGGAGCAGAGAGAATCTGAAGCAGGCTCCAGGCTCTGAGCTGTCAGCAGAGAGCCCAGTGCAGGGCTCAAATCCATGAACCATGACATCATGACCTGAGCCAAAGTCAGACACTTAACTGAGCCATCAGGTGCCGCCCTCCCCCCAATAATTCTTAGGAGAGTTGCAGTGGGTATTTGCATTTTACTCACAAGGAAGCTGAGTCTAAAGAGATTAACTTGCTCAAGGTTATATAGTTGAGAAGTGACAAGGCTCTGGGTTCAAGGAACAAGGTCATCCTCTGGAGGAGAAGGTAGGTCTAGGGATGTGTAATATTAAAAGTTTGGTAGCTAACTTTAAAGATGCTGACCATTGGGGCGCCTGGGTGGCTCAGTTGGTTAAGTGTCCGACTTCAGCTCAGGTCATGATCTTGCGGTTCGTGGGTTTGAGCCCTGCGTCGGGCTCTGTGCTGACAGCTAGCTTGGAGACTGGACCCTGTTTTGATTCTGTGTCTCCCACTCTCTCTGACCTTACCCTGCTCACGCTGTCTCTCTCTCAGAAATAAAACATTTAAAAAATTTTTAAAAAAATAGATGGTGACCATTGATAGCTTTGTTGAGCATAGCTGGTTAGCATAAATGTGCAGTTATCAGTTCTGCATGGTTATGTGGTTTTTGTTTAGCAGTGCTGGATAGTTTAGGAAGGGAGAAGGGTTGATACTCTTGTTTATCATCTATGATTGGGGTTAGTGTGGCTAGAAGGAAAAGGGAAATGGAGTCAAAGTGAGGTACCTAGAGCTACATGCCTTCAACAGTTAGGTCCCTATGAGCAAGCGGTCTGCTTTAGCTTTTAACCTTAACAACAAGATATGTTGTTGACTAGCATTTTTACAAAGCCTAAAACTTTATAAAGATTTGGAAATAGATTTTCTCAGATCCAAACAATTTTAATGCCTTATTAAGAATTTTTTTCCCCTTACTTGTTCTGGATTATCAGGGTATTTCCTTCATCATTATCTTGGTAAAGACTTCAGGGTAATTATATTTTATAGTTCACTGAGTTTATTTTTAGAACTATAAAATGCTTGAATATGAAGTAACTCGTGTTATGTAAGTGTGTATCTTTGGACATGTTCACGCTATGTTTCCCATTGGTGTGCATTACATAATGGCCTTTTGCCACTGTGTTCAAAAGTTGGCACTAAAGTCCTTGCCTTTGAGATACCTCTCTTTAGTCCCTTTGTACCCTAGCAGTGAGCAGCTGTTGTCACAGGAACAGAACCCTCAAAACACGCCACAAGTCCATTGCAGTTATTACAGCCACACATCATTATTTTAACTTCGCTTTTTCTGGTTTTATTATATTGTGTATTAACTTATTCAGAAATAAATTGGTTATTGTGTGTATTGTACTGACTTACATTTGTGTCATAATGTTCAGTTTGTGTTCTGTCTTTTGGTAACTTTTCAAAAATAGCAGCCTAATAAATGAATTACTTTATTGAACTGAATCACTTAACGGTTTCTCCTTAACCAGCAGTTAGTTTGTATTTTTAAAGGTTATTTGCAAGTTGGTTGAAGTTCAGAAGTTTTTACTTGATTCCATTTTAATTATCTTTGTACCCCCAGTGTCTGGCCTGGCTTTGTTATGTAACGTATGTTTAAAAATACTTTCTAAATTAATAATCCAGGGGCACCTGGGTGGCTCATTAGGTTAAGCGCCTGACTCTTGATTTTGGCTTAGGTCATGATTTCACGGCTCGTGAAATCAAGCCGAGTCAGGCTCTGAGCTGACAGTGTGGAGCCTGCTTTGGATTCTCTCTCCCCCTCTCGCTGCCCCTCCCCCCTCTTTCACACTCTCAAAATAAACATTAAAAATAAAACAATTAGATGATCTAGATATTAATATAATGTATAGTGGCTTCTTTGACCTGAAATATACCTGTTTTCTTGCTGAGGAGAGGCTAGAAATTTGGTTTGAAGATATCTATGAGTAGATAGGTAAGAAGCTGTCAGCTCTTTTCAGAATTGTTGAGTGTTTAGTGCAAGATGGTATCATTTAAATTAGGAATTTTAAAGTATCAGGGAAATGTATTAATACAGATGTCATTGGTGTGTGAAAGATACTTGAAATAAAGAAACATTACCAAGAGGCAGTGTTTAAAACCGTATTTGGAGTCATACAGACCTGGATTTGAATCCTGTTTCTGGCACAGGCTCATCACTAACTAGAAAGTAAGGTAATGGATCTCTGTGCACAGCTGGGGGAAGAGCTTTCCAGTGAGAGAAGCACCAGGTGCAGAGGCCCAGCGTGTTGGAAGAACAGCAAGGAGGCCAGTTTGCCTAGGGTAGACGAGTAAGAGATGAGGTGGAAGAGTTCGCGGGGTTGTCAGGGAGGGTCTTGTAGGTTGCTGGAAGAACTTGGGACTTTGTTCCGAGTTAGCTGAAAGACAATTGGAGAATTTTATGTCTATTGACATAAACAAGATCTTGCTTTTCATTATTGCTTCAATCAGGATGATAGAGGTGAAGATGGTAAAAAATGGTGTGGATTTTAGGTAAATGATTACCATGTATAGTATACATTGCTTTGTGAGAACCACACTGCTAGATTAAAGCAAAATTAATGCTGTGTGGCTTTTGAAATAATTTTACCTTTTAAGAAAACTACCAGATTCCTAGGATGTGTGAGCACTGGGTAGAGAATGAAAGCATTCCTATTTGCCTGCATTTGTCTTGGCCAGTTGTGATTGTGTTGTGTCTTCTTGCATCGTTCTTTCAGCTACTACTTATAAATTATGACTGCCCAGGGTGGCAAACTTTTAATCTCATGTTAAATCTTGATCAGTTGTTAGAAGCTTTCTATGAGATACTGTCTCTGGGCTTTAAACAGAATGCTGTAATTTCTTAAGGTTGTCTGCCATTAACAGAAGATGGGAGAGGGCCAGATAAGCTTGATTGTGTCTTTATTGATCCTTTTAACTTCCCTGAGATCTAGATTTAACTTCTAGGTTGTTTGTTTGTTTTTATTGGACAGCTTCACATTTTCTAGGTATGTCAACTTCTACATAGTCTTTGAGTCTTTTCCAAATTAAGAGGAGAAAATCTGTAGTGGTCAATGTATATCATCTGAATTCTTCAGAATAAATGAGGTGATAATAATTACCATTTATTGAGTTTCTACTGTAGGCCAGGAATTGTGCTAAGATACATTAGATTGTGGGTTTTGGTGGGAGAGAGTGGAGAAGGGGAGATACTGGCCCTCCTGTGAAGAAAAGCTCCAGACTTATTTTAATTCCCTGTTATCTTCTCTCCAGATAGCTTCTATGATAATAGGTTATTTGATGTAAAATCATGTTTAGTTAGAATTCAGTTGCTTTTAAAAAACATTTACTAACACTCAACATGTTTATATTTTAGGAGCTGACTAAGGCTTTGGAACAGAAACCAGATGATGCACAATATTATTGTCAAAGAGCTTATTGTCACATTCTTCTTGGGAATTACTGTGGTAACTTTTCTTACTGACTATATTGTTTATTCTTAATAAGTTGCAAATTTTGCTCAGGATACAGTGAATCAAAAACAGTAGAAATTATCTTTGAGGATTTTTAAATTGGTCTTTCATACAAGGTGTGAAGTAGCTGAAACATGACAAACATGTTGAGCAACACCCAAACAAATGTTCTGGGTGTCTTTTCTTCCTTCAGTGGGTGGAGAATTTATATGGATTTCATTTGTAGTTACTTTATATGCTAACAAAAAATAGTATTACATTTACGTTTTCACAGAGTATCTAAATGAAATGCTCTTATTTGCAATTTTTATTAAAAAAAAATCTATTGTGTAACTGAGCTGTCAGCACAGAGCCTGATGCGGGACTCGAACCCACGAACTCACAAACCTGAGCCAAAGTTGGTTGCTCAACCAACTGAGCCACCCAGGCGCCCCAGTATTGTGTAACTTTAATTATTCTGATTAGAAGATCTGGGTAGGGAAAAATTAAATATCTTGAGACAAATTACATAAATGATATTAATGAGAACATTAGATAAACTTTATCACAGAGCTGTATTCATTGACCGAATAGCTTTAAAAAGGAAGCTAAATATTAGGCTTATATGGTATGAGGGTAAAATTTTTTGAATTATATCTTGGAGCTTTTCCTAACTTAAAACCATTTGTCCATCTTCAGACCTGGAAACTTAAAAATCTAAGGCTGATTCAAATTTTGTATGTAACTTATTAGGATCCACAAATAACTGGCTAAAAACTGCATTTTTTTGTATATAGATGCTGTTGCTGATGCGAAGAAATCTCTTGAACTTAATCCAAATAATTCCATTGCTATGCTGAGAAAAGGGTATGCAGTAACCACTCTTCTTATTGAATATGGACTATTGATAGTAGGTTTTTAGTTGAGTAAATTAATTTTAAGTTTTATGTAAATAGTAAATTCTGTATTTGTCCATTTTATTAATACATTTTATAGGTGGGATGGGATTTAATTTTAAATATAATTTTATACTTCTATAACTATAGTATGTGATAGGAGATATATAGTTAGTGTTTTTTAAGGTAGTGATGATTGGAGTAATTGCAAGGTATAGATGAAACTGATGGATTTCATATCCCTTTTTGCTCAGTGTTCGGAATTTACTATATTTAAGAGACTAAGGAATATCTATTTCTCAACCAAGCTGGAAAAGCTACATTTAATGCTGTGAAAGCTCTGTATCTGTGTACTTTGTATCCCAGCTTCTTTCTGTATAAGTGTAACTTTATTCTTAAGAAACTTCTTTAGTTTCATAGTGTGTAACTATATTTTGGAATAAGCAAGTATACATAATTAAAATCAAGAAATTCCTTCTGAAACGAGTTCCAGAATTGGGTTTTAATGGGAAATAAAATTTATGTTACAATATGTTAGAAAACTTCTTGGTTTATTAATATATACTTAAAATTATTTCTTTTACCAGGAGAGCATGCTAAGGTATTTAATTAGACAGAAAGCTTTTTTTCATGATTCTCGTGTGTCTGTGTGGTGATTGTTTTTAATATGCTCATGCAGGATCTGTGAATACCATGAAAAGAACTATGCTGCTGCTCTAGAAACTTTTGTAGGAGGACAGAAATTAGATAGTAAGTATTGGAATTGTGTGTTAATAAACTAATCTATTTCTGTGTTTTAAATACCATAGCTCAGTTTTGTTAGTGTCATCTCAAGTTCATTGTAGAAACCCAACGTCTTTTTTTTCTTTTCTTACTAACATTTCCTCTTTGCAAAATTTGAGCTTACTTAAAAATCAATTAAATTGTCCTTTCTTTTAGCATTTAGATCACAGATAAGCTTTACCATTAGAAGTTAAAAACTGTATATAAACACTCAGTGTGCTCCCTTTACTTAGTCTGGCTTTAAATTTTTCTAATAGACAAGTGAAAGTTTCATTTGCTTTTTTTTCAGAAGTGTATTGAGTTTAAGTTATTATTTCGTTAGATGAGATAGGAAGTTTTCCAGCAAAGATTTTTATTAAGAAGTGAAGTGTCAGTTTGGATAAATTGTGATAGGAAGAAACTTGGAGCTTTGAAAGTATTGTGAGTTTTTAATGTCAGTCAGAGAGGTATATGAAAATTAGTAGTATGGATGTCTGTGCATGTGTATAGAAATTGTAAGAGCCAAAAAACCAGAAAAGTTGGCAAAATACTGAAAGACAAAAGTTGTAAGTAATCTCATAGATAATTGTAGACTACAGAATTCTTACTGTGCACTGTCATTTTATCTTCCTCTAATGATAGTCTTTTTCATAGTTCGCTAAGACAGTGGTTCCTAGCTAGGGATGATTTTGCTCCATGGGGACATTTGGTAATGTCTGAGGAGTTTTTTGTTTTTTGTTTTTTTTTTAAAATTTTTAACATTTATTCATTTTTGAGAGAGAGAGAGAGAGGGAAACACAAAATCTGAAACAAGCTCCAGGCTCTGTGCCAGCTGTCAGCACGGAACCCGACATGGGGCTTGAACCCACAAACGTGTGACCATGACCTGAGCTGAAGTCAGCCGCTTAACCAACTGAGCCACTCAGGTACCCCTCTGAGGAGATTTTTGATGATCATGACTGATGAATGGCGGATGTGCTATTGATACCTAGTGAGTAGAGGCCACGGATACTGCTAAACATTCTGCATTGTACAGGATTTTCCCCACAACAGAGAAGTGTCTTGTCCAAAATATCAGTAGTGCTGAGGTTGCAAATCCCTACTCTAAAGGAATATTGCATGATTATGTTTTTATATTTCTAAAAAATTTATTGTATTGTTTTGAATATTTGCTTTTCTGCTGTATACCTACTTGAGAGAGGACAGCGCACTGAACTTTGCAGTTGGAACCTACAAATCAGGAAAGAGCAGTAGTGTGTGAATCATTAAGAAGCTGGTGTATCTGCACTCCTAGCAGATTCTAGAATCCAGTTACCTTGTACATTGATACATATATAAAAACCCTGAAGAGACGTGAATCATTCCACCTTATAGACTTCTATTCCTATTCCTTATTTCTTTTTTAGAGCAATAGAAAGTTCCCCACCTAAAGTTTTTCTTTATTAATACCTTATTGCTATTGATTTTTATTTTAGAATTACTTCAGTCTGCCTCAAATGAAGTTGTTTGTTTTTTGGTAAAATTGCTGTTGAGGATATTTAATTTAAAAAACAAATTTGCCTTTTTATTTAATTATAGGGAAAAATGTATGTTAAATTGTTAGGGTTCCCTTAACAGACAAGGTAGAAAATTTAGAACTTAGAATATTCCTTTTTTTCCTTTGGTATTGTAGAAAGCTCGGTTTTATTTATTGATTAATTTGAATAATAGGTTATTCAGATCAAAGATTTTGATGTAATTGTTTCCCCCACTAGAATGAATATGTGTGTACACGTATCTAGGTATTAGTTAAGGCCTGTGTAGTCGAATTTTACTTATAAATTAATGTATTTGGAAATTTCATTTTTAAGAAATTTTAAAAAAGGTTTTTTTAATGTTTCTTTTTGAGAGAGAGCAAGAGGAACAGAGCACAAGTGGGGGAAGGGCAGAGAGAGAAGGAGACACAGAATCCAAGCAGGCTCCAGGCTCTGAGCCCAACACAGGGCTTGAACCCATGAACCACGAGATCATGACCTGAGCCAAAGTCAGATCTTTAACCAACTGAGCCACTTAGGTGTCCCATTTTAAGAAATTTTTATTTTTCAAAATAATCTTGCTTGTAATTAGATTGGGTTTGTAAGCTTTTATTTAGAGTACTTTTAATAATTTTTAACATATTTCATTAGACCCTATACTGTTTAGATATTATCATCGTTCTAAGTCTTTTAATAATTTGCTTACATACATGTTTACATTGCTTTTATTTTATTTAAAAATTTTTTTTTAATGTTTACTTGTTTTTGAGAGACAGAGACAGAGTGTGAGCAGGGCAGGGGCAGAGAGAAAGGGAGACACAGAATCTGAAGCAGGCTGCAGGCTCCGAGCTGTCAGCACAGAGCCTGATGTGGGCTCGAACTCATAAACTATATGAGATCATGACCTGAGCTGAAGTTGGATGCTCAACCGACTGAGCCACCCAGGCATCCTACATTACTGTCTTTTAAATGTATAGTTCACCATCTGTAGTCTGTTGGCTGCCATGGAATCTGGAGATAAGACAACTACACAAAGTATCAAGATGTTTTGGTATTTTTTTGTTGTTGTTTTAAAAAAAATTTTTTTTATGTTTACTTATTTTTGAGAGAGGAAGAGAGCATGAACAGGGGAAGGGCAGAGAGAGAGAGAGAGGAAGAGAGCATGAACAGGGGAAGGGCAGAGAGAGAGAGAGAGAGAGACACAGAATCTGAAGCAGGCCCCAGGCTCTGAGCTGTCAGCACAGAGCCTGACATGGGGCTCGAACCCATGAATTGTGAGATCATGACCTGAGCTGAAGTCAGCCTCTTAATCAACTGAGCCACCCAGGTGCCTCAAAGGTGTTTTTTGGTGTTGGTAGGAATGGCATGGTAAAAAGAAAAGCCATTGAGGGTATGAATAGTAGACAGAATAGGCAGGTAGCTGCATTGGAGAGCAAACCTGGTCCGGAGAGGCTTTTAGATCTCGGTCCAGCTGCCTGTTACCAGGTTTCCACTCCACACTAAATGATGGTGTGTAGGGACTCTAACTCAGAGCTGATTTTTTGTGCAAGAGGAAGCTTTTTTAACAGAAGAAGGGTGAGGGAAAGAACAGATTCTTTGTGTCTGGGAACCAGTGAGGTTGATTGGTTAAAACCAGTTTTGTTTTGTTTTTTAATTCTTCAGGATGAATGTCTAAATGTTAAACCTGTTAGTAGATTTATAGCTGTAATTATGCTTGCTATAAACTGTGTTAGGAGAAATATTTCTGTCTAATTTACTGCTGAATCCCCAGTGCTTAAGTGCCTAAAGCGCTGTTTGGAACATAGTAGGTATTCAGTAAGTATTAGTTGAATGAATATGTATGTTAAGTGGTGCAGATGAGGTGATGTTACACTCTTTTTTTTTTTTTTTCTAGGTGCAGATCCTGATTTCACAGTCTGGATTAAAAGATGTCAAGAAGCTCAGGATGGTAAGTATGTAGGTTTCTGATGGTCTTTCAGTTTACAAAGAAGTAAATGTTTGACATTTTTGGATTTAAACAGATTTATAACTTTATAATTTTATACATCATAAATTTAACTAGGTAGCTTAAATAGGGATTTCCAAGGTATTGGTTATATTAAAAGGGTGATTTAGATGGATTTGTAACATGGTTGTATTACCTGTAAGAAATTACTAACGAGTCTAAAGTGACTCCAGAATGCAAAATTAAACCATTTTCTTTTATTTGGAATGTATGGTAAATTGATTTATGTAATCAGTCAGAATGTTTATGCCACAGAAATCACGTGTGTAACTTTACCTATAAATATACTGTTAACTGGAGATATTTTTATGTTTTTAATAGGATCACAATCCGAGGTGGTAAGTACAAAGTTTTTGTTCTTTGTATTTTTACTTAATTATAACTTTGCCATGTATGTTTGAGACCGGACTCAGACTGATCTTTCTTTTAGTTACATCTTAAGCAATTTGATGTAAATACTTTTTCCTTTAGTAACTGAATAATACCATTCTTGGTGAAATAAATATAGAGGTTTATAGTCATCAAAATTATTGGGTTCATTTAATGTGTGATTCAAGTTGATTTTGTATGCTTTAGTATGGTCAAGATGGTCACTTTTTATCTTTTCCTGGCTGAAAAGTCCTCACATTTAAGTTGAACAGCTGCTGCCTTAGAGCACTTGCGGGGTAATTTATTGTGGTGTGATAAGAACACAAAAGTTACAGGCATCTGGATGGTTTAGTTGGTTGAGCATCCAAGTCTTGGTTTCGGTCTCATAGTTTGTGAGTTCGAGCCCAGCATCCAGCTCTGTGTTGACAGCACGGAACCTGCTTGGGATATACTCTCTCTGTCCCTCATGTGTGCGTGCTCCTTTGCTTTCTCTCACAAAATAAGTATTTTTAAAAAAGAACACAAAAGTTAACTAGAATTTGGAAATGTGTATCTGTAATTTAGTTTCATATTTAGTGTTTGGACATGAAGATTTTTAAGTCTTTGCATTTATTAAAAATTATGGTGGAGTTGAGGGATGCCTGAGTGGCTTAGTCATTTAAGTGTCCGACTTCGGCTCAGGTCATGATTTAACAGTTTGTGAGTTTGATGAGCTCCATGTTGGGCTCTGTACTGACAGAGCCCAGAGCCTGGAGCCTGCTTTGGATTGTGTGTTTCCCTCTTTCTCTGTGCCTCCCCTGGCTTGCAGTCTGTCCCTCTCTCAAAAATAAACTTAAAAAAAAAAAAAAAATTAAAATTATGGTGGAGTTGAAAATTATTTGATTTTTTTTGAAAATTATTTGATTTTTTAAAACCACTTATATATAACACACATAGTTAATTATGGCTAATGGTTTTTAGCAGTGATCATCTACAATTTAGTCATTGAATAAAATGACAAGGATTCAGGAAATATGGTTGTGGTCTTAACTCTAAGGGCAGTTACTTAACCTTTTTGGGTCTCTTTCTTTGTGTCTGAACGAAAATTTACATCTCTCTCTTCCAGAATTACATTGTGACATTGAGAAAATCTTTTATTCTCTGGGCTTTCTTCATATGTAAACTGGGCCTGCTAGAGCTAATCTACTTCAGGCAGGTTGTCAGCTTCAGGCCAGGTATGTGCATATGTAGTGACTGGAGTTTTGAACTTCACCAAAAGTGAGCCCTGTCTGATTATCCCTATACCTCCAAGGCTTGTCTATATTCCTGAGTGTGATGGATGAGGGAAGTATTTAAAAGTTGCCTTCCTTCACCTGCTGGTATTTTTATTTAGGTCTTACTATTTTGGGGATTGGAACTAGTCCTGAAAACAACAGAGTAGCGTTTGGATAGTACTTCGTCACGTAACACAAATCGCTGTATAGCCACAGTGCATTTTGTCACTGCTGTAGTTCAGACCAGTGTAGTTTTATCTTTATACCAAGCTGAACTGGAATAATCTGTTCTAGTCATTATCTCCATTTGATATTGTCTGGATTCAGGTATTTCTCAATAGTTAACACTGGAGAGTAATTCTGGGTTAAACTCACATCTGTAGGGGGCTTTATTTTTTTTCCTCTAAACCCCATCACTTCCCTTAGAATCTAGGGACAACTTAGAGGTCACTTATGACCCAGGGCAAGTTTTTCAGATTTACGTAGTCTTAACTGGCACACATGTAGTTTAGGAAAGTATGGATTGGTCAAGAGTCACTTTGTTTTTTGATGGGCAATTTAGAATGTTTGTTACTGAGGGACCGTAAATGGAGTAAGCTGTTAACTGGAAGGTACCATGAAAATGTTCCTTCATATATTCCAGAGCAGTGTTTGATGCCATTGTTAAGCTCGAACTTTATACAATTTCTCTCTTTTTTTTTTTTTAAGTTTATTTATTTATTTTGAGAGAGAGAGAGCAGTGCATGCACAAGTTGGGGAGGGGCAGAGAGAGAGAGAGGGAGACAGAGAATCCCAAGCAAGCTCTGTACCATCAGTACAGAGCCCTATGTGGGGCTCAAACTCCCAAACCCTGAGATAATGACCTGGGCTGAAGTCAAGTGCCTAACTGACTGAGCCACCCAGGCGACCCAAGTTATACTATTTCTGAAAAATGTTTTTATGTGTCACTGTTATTATCATTTTAGAGAGGTAACCTTGGAAGTGAACATCTTAGATGTAACCTTTTCTAATCATACCGTTAGAAAATATTTTGGGCTTTTATGCTTTTTATTTTAGAAGAAAAATATTAAAATTATAAAAATACTCAATATTTTCATTTTTTGTGTATAAATTTATATTATTTACCAGTTATGCTTTGTCTTGACATTTTCATGTAGTTATTCCATGTCAAAGTAACCATAGCGCTGGGTAAATTAATATGTGTATTTTAACATACAGTTGCTAAACTAATTTATAAAATTTTTCTCTTTCAACTATCCAAAATCAGTCTGCATCCCAGAGGACTCATCAGTCAAAAATCAAGTAAGCGTTTCTTTTTCATAAAACAATGCATGATAAATATGTCTAAAGAGAAAAATCCTGTTGTTTAAAGAGAAAGTCCTTACTTTGTGATTTTAAGTGTTTTTTAGTTTTTTTAGAAATTGTGGTTAGCCTGGGAGAACAAATTCTAAAGCTGTCTGCTGATTACTGTTATTATTTATAATTAAGAGTAAATTCAAGTCACTTTTCCACTTTAAACTCGCTTTTTCTGGCTCCATATTATGTCACCTTGACAAGATGATGAGAACCTCTTCAGTTGTTACACGGGTAAAGAAGTTAGTAGGTTTCGCAGAGTTGTAACTACATGCCTTTAATATTTTAGAGTAAAGTTTTCATAGAGTAATTCTGCATGAGTTGAAAGTGACTGTTGCTCAGGGCAGCAGTTATAATAATGAATTAAGCATCTAGCAAGTATTTGAGTTTATTTTTAATTATTCATTAGCCATGTGTACAACTTGTATTCTTAGGACTATAACAGATAGAAATACAAGGCATTGAGCTGGAGCTTGCATCCTTACTGAATTTCGGAGGGAAACGGAGACTCTTAAAGTTCATTTCTTTAGTCAGGGTGCATTTTAATTACCTAGAACGGCTTGAAGATGTTAAAACAATTTATTCATGTTCTTTCTGGTGAGATTTAGGATGACTCTTCAAGTACCATAGATAGGAAACTTTGACTAGCTTGGGGTATAACACAAACCTCAAATAATAATCATGATGTTAGAGTGTAAAATAATCTAACACTGATTTCATAATTACCAGGCACTGTGCTCAGTCTTAGGAATATAACAGTGACAGAATAGATAAAATAGCTCTGCCCTCATGGAGTTTATAATCTAATCTAATTTGAAAGTGAGGGTTCCTGCAGTTTTAGAGCCTTCTGTGGGAAAGATACACATATTTAGAATCTCTAGGCACGCTAGTTTTCCCATATACCTTGAGACTGAAGGAAGATACTGTGTTTAATGTTGTGCTTGGCAGGATGGGTTAAACTTTTAAGTTATTTTAATTTTAGCTCATTTGCTTCTGCTTATTGTGTTCAGGGCTATTGCCCCCAGCTTCAGTTAAGAGATTTTGGAGTGGAGTCAAGTTGACGTGGGTCCATTGTAAACCTACCGATGACTGGCTGATTGCTCACCCTTCTGGGCTTCTATTTTTTCATCTGTAAAATATGGATAGAAGTGCATTTTCTTTGTATTAGATTGAAATGGAAGTGTAAAACTATTGATGGTATATAATTATGGTTTGTTTAGAATCCGTTTCCTCTTCAACATTAGCTTAAGCACATCAGTTTAGAGATATAAGTCAGAACCCTGAAAATCGTGTAAGTATTTAAGTTTCCTGGAAAGG
Source organism: Hyaena hyaena (assembly GCF_003009895.1). Taxonomy (NCBI): domain Eukaryota; kingdom Metazoa; phylum Chordata; class Mammalia; order Carnivora; family Hyaenidae; genus Hyaena; species Hyaena hyaena. The sequence continues at coordinate 463,776 of NW_024081072.1, forward strand.
TTGAGGCATCATACCTCACTGTTCTCTTCGTTAGTACACATCAAAGGAAATCAGTTATATAAAATTGTTTGTGAATCACCAGCTGCTTTACTATTTTGTTCCTCAAGGTGGAGCTCTTGTTTATCAAATTGTAGTTTTTGTCTTGACAAAACATGAAGAAGCAACAACTTTGAGAAAATTAGATGTTCTGAGTTTTTTTTCCTTTTTTAATAGGTACGACTGGTATCAAACAGAATCTCAAGTAATCATTACACTTATGATCAAGAATGTTCAGAAGAATAATATAAGTGTGGAATTTTCAGAAAAAGAGGTTATTATAGTCTTTGAAGTATTTTTTGTTTTGAGATTAAATACTTTCATTTGCAAAATAATATATTGCAGAATAACCTATAGCAGTTTATCAGATATGTCATTTCTTCCTGAGATGTGGAAAATGCTGATGAAAATATAAAGCATTCCTTCTCCGTTTGAGTCATTTTAAATTTTGAGACAAAAGCGTTTATACTGTAGGGTATAGCTAGATGTACATAATTTTTTTTAGATTTTTATTTCACAGCAAACTTGATTGACAAATAATAAAAGACATTAGTAAGATGTGATTTGATTACATTTGTGTGATATACTTTTGTGAAAAAGATCTGCTTATTTGTGTGATTTATAGGTCTTAGAATTTGCTAACTACATTACATTAATATGGCCTCTAATAATTTGGTTTGCTAGCATTTAGTAGAAAATTTTAATGGTATTTATGTTAGTGGTAGAAGTAGATGTTTTGCATATGAATACTTTTGTTACATACTATATAGTTTGTTCCTATATCTTGAGTTTTCTGGAGATTTAAATGTTAAATATGTGTTTGAAACATAATATTTTCTGCTATTTAACTATGTATATGAGAATCCATATAAAAGGTACCAGATAGAAAAAAAAGATTATTTTGAGTTTCTTAAATATGATACTCGATATAAAGTATTTAAAACAGTCTGCAGCAGTATTGAAATTACAGTCTGCAGCAGTATTGAAATTCTGTAATTAACATCCAGTTAAGTGTTTCGTCCTTCATTATATAAATTTTATAATGTACTGCTAATTTTGTATTCATTAGTTGTCTGCTTCGGTGAAGCTTCCTTCTGGAGAGGATTATAATTTGAAACTGAGACTTCTTCATCCTATAATACCACAACAGAGCACATTTAAAGTACTTTCAACAAAGGTAAGACAATTATAAAAGAGTTGTTAGTAGTGAGGACACCCGGCTGGCTGTCAGAGGAACATGCAACTCTTGATCTTGGGGTTGTGAGTGCAAGCCCCACATCTGGTGTAGAGATTACTTAAAAATAAGAGTTGTCAGTGGTAATATTTTCAAAATCTAGAAGTATTGGTCAGCTTACCACCCATGTGATTATAAGTTTATAGATCCTTTCAGGCACATATCTTCAAATTAAAAAGGACAGGTAAAAACAATAAATTTTGAGTAAAAATTTTCCCCTCCTAAAATTCTAGGACAGTGGAATGTAAAAATCAATTTAATCTCAGTAGTGTTTATATATTTATCAGGATTGGTATAATAGTTCTTAAAGAGGTTTTTTAAAAAGATACAATTATCAGCCTCTCTTTAAGATTTGATACAAACAGTGAGCATCTCTTCTCTTGAACTTGTCTGTTTTGATGTACAAGTACTTTTTCACCTTGCCTTATGCATTAGAAATACTTCACTACTGTGAAGGTGAGTCTGCTTGGGTTTTTTTTTTTTTTTTCTATTTTTTAATTAACCTGAATTTTAGAATACTTTGTTATGAGGGAATACTTGAGTAATTTAAAACCGCAGTTTGAGTAATTATATAATTTTTAGATTTTTTTATATTTTCCAAAAGAAGTAAAATATGCAATAGAGTTAAAATTCATAGACTTGTAAATATAAATCAAAAGATGTAGGTAGTACAGTTTAGCAGGATAGGTACTGAACTGAAAAATCAAAAAATCTGACTCTGGTTCTTTGCTTGCTCTGTGAATTTAGGTTGTTACAGAATTATTGAAGGAGTAAATTTTCACTGTCTTTAAAAATGAGAGATAGGGGCTAAATGAGCTCTGAAAGTTTTTCATCTATAAAATTGTATGAAGGTATGTAATGAGTTAATGACAACAAATGATATAAGTAGACTTTTTTGCTACACCTTCTTTATGAACATGGTCTGTTTAATTAATAACTATGTTATTAATTACTGAGTTTAAGTTCTAGGGCCAGGTGAATTTTCATATCCTAGAATAGAGTCAGGTCAGCTAGTGTCGCAGAATATGCAGAAAGAAGAGAGTATCTGCAGAGCATTTGAGCAGAAGTGCGAAGTAAAGAAGTAGTTTTCTACATCTAGTTAGAAGTGATTTGTCCACTAATTAAAGATTACAAAGTACAGAGCTGTTAAATTATGAGGGGGTGAGAAGAAAGTTGTTTGGATGATAGAAAGTGGGGGAAAAGGAATGAAATCTTAGTCTTACTGACCCTATCCACATAGTGTAGAATTTGTTTAATAAAAGAAGATGGGTAAGTAATCAACCACAAAACTAGCTAGATTTGGGAGGAAGACAGTTCAGAAAATTATGAGTTAGGCATTTTCCTACATATGGTAGTTTTATCAGCAGGTTGTTAATGCATATTCTTTTTTTTTTTTAATGTTTTATTTATTTTTGAGAGAGAGAGAGACACAGCGTGAGCAGGGGACGGTCAGAGAGTGAGAGAGATACAGAATCTGAAACAGGCTCCAGGCTCTGAGCCAGCTGTCAGCACAGAGCCTGACGCAGGGCTCGAACCCACGAACCATGAGATCACGCCCTGAGCCAAAGTTGGATGCTTAACCGACTGAGCCACCCAGGCGCCCCTAACGCACATTCTTTTGAAGTAGTTTAAATGGAAGCTGACTTGTGTAAATAGATGGTGTAAATGACTTAAAAACTTGTGTTCGTGGGTTGCCTCATGTAACTCATGGAAGAATAGGATTTGTGGTAATAAATAGGTAAGCTTGTGTGGCTGGAATGGAGGATGTTAAAGCACTGTCCTCTCTCATTCTTTATTTTCCTTTGAGTCTTGAGTACTTCCTGATTCTGACCATTTTGCAATGCTTGTACTGTGTTCCCAGTTTCCTTTTTTGTGCCTTTCCTGTTTCTTTAAATGCTACATAACTATTTTTTTTGTGTAGCAGTTTATGTATAGGTTTTATTTTCCTTGCATTTAGTCTGTGAGGATAAGAAGCATGTCACATCTGTGTCTTTGTATATGCTCCAAGTAAGATTGGCACATAAAGTACAGGATGCCCAGTTAATTTTACAAACTGAATTAATGTTTTAGTATGTATATTCCATTTGCTAAATTTGGCATCCCTAGCTCCGTGTGCTGTACATAGGGCTGCTCAGTAATTGTTCAGTGAATAAATGTATTCTTTTTTTTTTAAGTTTATTTATTTTAAGGGGGGGAGGGTTGATGGGGTAGAAGGAAGGAGGAGGGGACAGGACAGAAAGGGAAAGAGAGAGAATCCTAAGCAGGGTCTGCACTAGCAGTAGGGAGCCCGACATGGGGCTTGAACTCATGAACCATGAGGTTATGACCTGAGCCAAAACTAAGAGTCAGATGCTTAACCAACTGAGAGCTATCCAGGTGCCCCTCAGTGAATAAATTTAAAGTGGATTCTGATGTTAACCCTTTGAAGTTCAGTTAGAGTATTTTTATTCTTAGCTTTATAGATGAAAAGGAACTGAGATTCATGAACTTTAAATGCTTTCCCCAAGTTTACATAGTTACTAAATTATTCATCTTGGCCCAGGAGAAATACTTTTATTTCTGGAAAGCTATTGCTTCTTTGCTTAGGTTTTTCTAAATTCTGGATTAAAGAATTAGCATTCCTTAATGGAATGGAATGTAATGGAAGGTGATTTTTCTTTTCCTAGCCCAAAGTAATATGTATTAGTTTTGTTAGCCCACCAGCTTTTAAGCTAGAAATTATGGGAAACAAATTGAAATAATTGTACTTAATTATATCTTAAGGGAAATGAAAATTTAGAATCTTTTTTCATACAGCAGAGGGAGACTTAAAATACTGAAAATCAAATATTTCTGTGGGTATTTAGGGTTTATTTAGTGGTGACACTAAGACAATAATGAAGTCACATGGTTTTCATATGAATTCAGGTGTCTTGAATCATTTAGTGTGAGTTGAGAAAAGGATGCTTCTGCTTAAAATTAGAGATTCTGTAAAATCTATGCTTTAAAGGGGTGATTGCTTTGAGCATTTGGTTTTTTCTTTTCCACCTTCAAGGGTAAATAAATGTTGCATGTTTTTGTATAATTGTTGGTTAAGTGTTATTAATTCAAGTGAAATCTAATTTGCAATGAAAATAAGAGAGCATTATTTTAAATTAACGAAGTAGCATTTCTTAACTAAATATTTTACAGTGTCATATCTAGATTTTTCCAAGTCAGAATTCATTTTTTTCCAGTGTCTCTGACAGTTATTTCTACTTTTTATTGAATCCAAGCTTTCATATCTGCCTATTAATTCATTTTCTTTATTAAGAAACTGTAGTCTGTCTTTTGTTCTGTCTTATTAATTTCGTGACAATATTCTGTGCTTGCAATCACAGGATTATAACTTCAGTGACAGCTGTGCTGTGAAATATTCATTTTAAAGGTTAATATTCACTCCTTGTAAAAAAAAAATGAGTTTTCAAAATCCTTTGGAGTGAATCTGCCTTTGTAGAAATGTTCTTTGGGGTACTGGATGGCGCAGTCGGGTGGAGTGTGAAACTTTTGATCTTGGGGCTAGGGGTTCAGTTCTCTGTTGGGTGTAGAGATTACTTAAAAATAAAATCTTTAAAAAAATGTTCTATTCCTATTGTTAGTCAAAGCAATTTTTTGTATTGTATCTATAAGACGTGAAGGCTTTTAACTGAAATTGTGGGAGGCAAAAATGTGTGTCTTTATTGGGAGACAAACCATAGCTCCCTTAACTCACTAAAATTTGAGAAGTTTCAGAGTGAATTCCTTGTCTTATTATTCATAGAAAAATCCTAATGATGATGTGATGGAGTTGGGGATGTGTGGGCAGGATACTAGTGCTTTTTTAAAAACACAGATGGTGGGATTTTTTTTTTTTTTTTTTTTACAAATAGTTTATTGTCAAATTAGTTTCTATATAACACTCAGTGCTCATCCCCAAAGTGCCCTCCTTCATGCCCATCCCCCCCTCCCCCCCACATCCATCAGTCCTCAGTTTTTGTCAGCATTCAAGAGTCTCTCATGGTTTGCCTCTCTCCCTTTCCCCCACCATTTCCGCCCTTCTTCTCCCCCTTGTTCCTCCGTCAAGTTCCTCCTAATCCTCCTATACGTGCAAACATATGGTATTTGTCCTTCTCTGCCTGACTTATTTCGCTCAGCATAACACCCTCAAGGTCCATCCATGTTGCTACACATGGCCAGATTTCATTGTTTCTCATTGCCATGTAGTATTCCATGGTATAGATAAACCACATCTTCTTGATCCATTCATCTGTTGATGGACACTTAGGCTCTTTCCATGTTTTAGCTATTGTGGAGAGTGCTGCTATGAACATTGGGGTACATGTGCTCCTATGCCTCAGCATTTCTGTATCCCTTGGGTAAATTCCTAGCAGTGCTATTGCTGGGTCATAAGGGAGTTCTATTGTTAGTTTCCTGAGGAACCTCCACACTGTTTTCCAGAGGGGCTGTACCAGTTTACATTCCCAGATGGTGGAATTTTTGAATTGTTGTTTTATGTCGTTTTGATACAGTGGTGGTGGTAATTATGTTTTTAAATAAGTAATTAGTTGCTGATAATGCCCAAATTGTTGTTTTTGAAGTATATTCTTGCCACCTCTTCTACTAATGCATATTAATATATTTTTAAAAGAAAAGAATTTTACTGTAAATACTGTCTGTAGCTGCCTTTTCAAATTTAGCCATGTATCATTGATATTTGTTTCATGCCCTTAAACATTCAACAGAAAAGTATTTGGCTGCATGCATCTATTGTAACTTATTTAGTCAGTTCCATACTGGTTAACTGGTGTAGAATTATTGTAGGTAAGTATTTTGAATGCTGTGTATTATCCATGCTTGGAACCCTCACAGTTACTGCATGATGTAGGTATTTTTATCACCTATTTACAGGTGTAAACTGAATTCAGAGATGTTAAACACTTTGCACAGATTTTTTAGCTAATTATAATGAAGATAAAGATAATGATAAGAGCATTCAGTTATTTTCCAGACACAGTGCTCTATTCTTAATATATATGGGCTCATTGAATCCCCATAAGAACCCTAAATGAGGGAGACCCTGTTAATCCCTTTTTACAGGGGAAGCTGAGGCTCAGTGAAATTAGTCATGTTTCTAGCAAGGAGTATCTATTTATGACTCTTCTCTAAAATTACACAACTGATAGTTTTTGTCTTATTTTCAACTTCTGCTTATTTGTGAGGAAATAAGTAAAACTTATAGCAGTAGACGACACTTCCAGCAAGTTGTCTATCTTGGTTGCCTCATCTCTAAAATATGGATGATAATCCCCTTTTATAGGGTTCTTTTTTTAAATACATTTTTTTAATTTTTAATTTTTTTTGCCAGAGAGAGACAGAGAGTGAGCTTGGTAGGGGCAGAGACAGAAGGAGACATAGAATCTGAAGCAGGCTCCAGGCTCTGAGCTGTCAGCACAGAGCCCGACACGGGGCTTGAACTCACTACCTGTGAGATCATGACCTGGGCCGAAGTCGGACAGGTCATGCCTTAACCAACTGAGGCACCCAGGTGCACCTATAGGGTTGTTCTTTTAAGTGAGATGATATATATGAAGCACACACGGTATGTAATAGTGCTCAAGAAATGTTACTGCTATTATTATTTTATCCTGATTATTTAGATTATTATTCAGATTGTAAAAGCAGTAAATATCATAGAAAATTTGGAAAAATGTAAAGGAGCTGAGAAAGTAATCAGTCTCACTATTGATGACATTTTGGCATACTTATTTCCAGGAAACCAGAATATTTCTCTATATTTAGATCTTTCACTAGAGGTGATACCTACTAGAATTTTTTGTTTATGGGAATATTTCTTGAGATTAATTTTTTGAACAAGAATAGAGACTGTGACCTTATGTATTAATACAGTGTCTGGCCCAGAGTAGACACAAAGTAAATATTTGAATTGTGCAGTTAGAACTTTGGGGAAGAGGGGTCCCTGGGTGGCTCAGTAGGTTAAGCATCCGACTTTGGCTCAGGTATCATCTCACGCTCAAGCCCCATATCATGTCCCCACATAGCATCTGGTTCTCTGCTGTCAGCATGGGGCCTGCTTTGGAGTCTGTCCCCCACTTTCTCTGCCTCTCCCCAACTTGCACTCGTACGCACGCTCTCAAAAATGAAAACATTTAAAAAAATTGTTGAACTTTGGAGAAGATTTTTTAATTTCTTGTCATTAATCACTGTTTTTTGCATTTAAAAACTGATTATAAAATGATTTGAGTGTAGGGGCACCTAGGTGGCTCAGTCAGTTAATAAGCATGTGACTTCAGCTCAAGTCACAGTCTTGAAGTTTGTGGGTTTGAGCCCCGCACCAGGCTGTGTGCTGAGAGCTCAGAGCCTAGAGCCTGCTTCAGATTCTGTGTCTCTCTTTCCCTCTCCCCCTCCCCTCCCTCCCTTCCTCTCCCTCTCTCTCTGAAATAATAAACTTGAAAAAAAATGATTTGAGTGTTAAAATAAAGATGCCGCATGGATGTGCAGTATGACTCCAGGAAGACTTGAGTTTATTATTCGATGAAGGGGTTAGGTACGGCATTTAAATGTACAAAGAGCTGAGTAAGAGAATGTTGAGAAGAATTACATTCTGAAGGTTGGGAACAATTATTTAATGACTACAGCCTTGAAACAGGTGGTTGTCAAAACTGCCAGAAAAAAAAATTTTAGCGGTAAACTGCCACAGCTCTTAGTCTCTGAGAAAGAGGCCTTCCCTGTCCCTCTGGAGCAGGAAGTGGGAACTTAACCTCCTAAGGTGGTATCTTGATGCCATGACTCTTTTGGGAGTAATGGCTTCCCTTTAAATCTGAAGGTCTTTCATTAGAAAAAATTAAACTGTGTGCAGAGAAAGACTAGAGGTGGATGAAAAATCTTGAAAACTGAGAGTTTGGAACAGCAGGGATTCTTATTAGTAATCTGTAAATACTGCTTTGGGACATTCTTGAAAGCCTTCCCTGTGCATATGAGAGCAACATTCAAGCACACTACCAAAGTTTTAAGTTAACTTTTAAATTATTTTTGACTTCAGTGAAAATAGAATACCTTATTAATAGTCACAGTAAAAGTACCTGAAATTGTGCTGGTGGTAACTCTAGAGGAATCTGCCAGAATCATTAAGATTTAACACTTCAAATTTAAAAGCATATATAAACATTGAAAGTGAAACAGATGTAAAAAGGAATTCATGGAAAATTAGTATTCCTCCCCACTTTTGTCTTTTTAAAAAGCTGCTTTAAGTGGTTTATTATGTGCAGCTCTTTTGGTGAATGGATTAAATACAATTTCAAGTTCAGGTCAGCATGTCTCACATGATACAGGTTGTTACTAAGAGCTTTGATTTTGACCTTATAAAGGCCTCTTTGTTCATACTCCACAATTATTCAGGTTCTAGTTTTCAGTAGATGTGAATGCTAGTGTGTGCTGCTCTTCAGGTGGAACAAGGAACTTTTTATAGAGCCTGGGTGAGTGCAGGAGGTCAGTTAAGTGGCAGAGGTTAAGGATAGTAGTGTTGATGGATACACTGTTTGTCAGGTCTTCACTTCCAGATGTGTTGAAAATTAAAGGAGCAAGATGACTTTTTAAATTTAAGATAATATCTCTTCAGTAACTATTGCTGTGTCATTGCCCCTTTTTGATAAATATTCCAGCAGTGATAACTTTTAAGCTACTGTCACTAATATTATTGTCACTTAACTCTGTGTGTGAGAAAATATTGATAGCATTTTACATTATAAATATTAGTCATCATTTTAGAGAATTTTAGAGATTCTTATAAAATTGTTTTTATTTATATAGGATTCAAGTTTAAAATACTATAATTTTGGGGTGCCTGGGTGGCTTAGTCAGTTGGGTGTCCCAACTCTTGATTTTGGCTCTTTGATTTTTGAGGTCATGATCTCACAGTTCATGGGTTCAAGCCGCATGTCAGGCTCTGCACCGTGTTCTCACTTCTGTTTTCTGTCCCTACCCCACTCATGCTTTCCTTCTCTCTCTCTCTAACAAATAAACTTACATTTTTAAATAAATACTACACTTTTGGTCACTTTCCCAGTGACATTCCATGTTTTTCTCATAAAAAGTTTTTGTTTACATTTCTGCCCTAAAGAAAATGCAAATCTTCAGAGACCACACCCTTCCATATATCACTTCATGTCTGGGTAAAAATATTGGCATATTTCTCAGTGTTTTAAGCTATTATAAAATGCAAGTTTTAAGGATTCTATCACTAAGTGCAGATGGTAGAAAGATTACCAGTTATTGCTATTTTAAATGATTGATCTAAAGGAGTTAAAGAACCAGTATGAATAGGCTTTTCTTTCTGTTAAATTAAAAAAAAATTTTCCCTGTTTACGAAAGTAATAATTCTTTTCTTAGAAAAAATTAAAATTTCCTTTGATTCTTAAACTGTTTGCATAATAATTATGTTTATGAGTACTATAAATGCTGATTTTGCTTAGGCTAAAAATGGGAGAGCATTATTTGAATAAGGTATACAAGATAAAAGTGCTATGTGAGTGTATGTTAGGGTTAAGAGTAGATCCTAGGGGATCAACCTTGATTAGATAAGATGAATTTCATTTTAGTACGTGAAGCTAGTTTAGCATTCATAAGCTTTTCATAGTTTACATGTTTTCCATCTGTATTTTTTTCTGTTCTAACATAAACCCTGGACTTGTGGCAAATTGGTCTTGATACACCCTGATGCTTTGTGTCCTTTCAAACCTCAGGGCCTCAATTTTAAGCTGTTCCTTTTGCCTCTAGAGACTTCCTCCTTCCACCATTGTAAATGCTCCTATCCCTCACAGCTCTGCAAGGTGTGCTAAAACTTTTTCTTTTAACACCCAAGATGTGATCTCTGCTGAGCTATTAGAACATCTATTTTCTTTTTTATCAATTTTATTTTAGTATCTCATATCACAGATTTAGAGATGGTCAGGAACATGTTTTTAAACATGGATGTTTTAAACATGGTCAGGAACATGGATTTTTTAAAAAAATCCACCACATCCCTGAAGATTACAACTTGCTCGTATTACGTATTTAATAGTGAATGATTATTAAAAATGTTAGCATTGGTTGTATTTTGTTAATGTTTGTTTATTTTGAGAGAGTGTGTGCATACATGTGAGCAGGGGACAGACAGAGGAGAGAGAATCCCCAGCAGGTTCCATGCCATTAGTGCAGAGCTTGACGTGGGACTTGATCCCACAAACCATGAGATCACAATGCAGGCTGAAATCAAGAGTCAAAACGCTCAACCGACTCAACCACCCAGGTGCTCCAGTTGTATTATTTTTATATAATGATAGGGTTCTCCACTCTCAAACAGATTAAGGTGCATGCAAATTAGTAATTTGTTTAGAACAGGGTTTCTCAAAGGGGAGTGCTATTCACATTCAAGCTGTATAATTCTTTGTTTTGGGAAGGTTGCCCTTTATGCATCCCTAACCCCCCACCGCAGATTCCCCCGGGAGGCAAAATCACCCCTGGTTGAGAACACTGCATTGGAAGAAAAAAGTGTATGGATTTCAAGACTTTTTTTTTTTTTTTTAAGTTTATGTATTTATTTTTGAGAGAGAGAAAACATGAGTCTGGGAGGGCAGAGAGAGAAGAGGGAGTGAGAATCCCATGCAGGCTCTGCACCTCCACTGTGAAGCCCTGTGCTTGAACTTACAAATGATAAGATCATGACCTGAGCTGAAGTCAGATGCTTTACCAATCGAGCCAGCCAGGAGCTCCAAGACTCTTCCTAATTATAGCTTATAGTGTGTATGAATGTTGTTATTCAAGGGTGGCTTTTGGGTAGAAATAAAATGTTTCCAAGTTCTTCAAATTTAACCATATTAAAAAAAATTTTTTTAGGGGTGCCTGGATGGCTCAGTCGGCTAAGCGCCCGACTTTGGCTCAGGTCATGATCTCACAGTTCATGGGTTTGAGCCCCATGTCGGGCTCTGTGCTGACAGCTAGCTCAGAGCCTGGAGCTTATTTCAGATTCTGTATCTCCCCCTCTCTGACCCTCCCTTGCTCACGCTGTCTCTTTCTCTCTCAGAAATAAATAAAACATTAAAAAAAATTAAAAATTTTTAATTTTTTAAATTAAATTAATTAAATAAATTAAGCTCTAGCTGTCAGCACAGAGCCCAACACAGGGCTCGAACCCATGAACTGTGAGATCATGACCTGAGCCGAAGTTGGACGCTTAGCCGACTGAGCCACCCAGGCGCCATTAACTTTATATAACTTAAGGAAATTATCTCAGGGGTTCTATTCTTATAAAAGTTGATGAGTGGAGGAAATTGCATTTTTTTAATGTTCTGTATATTTTACATTGAATAATAAATTTTGTTTGGTGTTTTCTTCCAGATTGAAATTAAAATGAAAAAGACAGAGGCTGTGAGATGGGAAAAGCTAGAAGGGCAAGGAGATGTGCCTACGCGGAAACAGTTTGTAGCAGGTTTGTTTTCTGGCTTTGATGAGCTTTAAATTCATAATGTGTTATATGGTTGAAGTTAAATAGTAATGGACTTTCTTTCTGCCTGCATTATTTATGTTCCCAAGATATAAACATTGAGTGTAATAAGTTTGCTCTGTAATGAATATAAAGTAGCTTTTCATGTGAAGGTTCTAACTTCTTAAACTCAGTACAAATGAATGGGGGCAAAAACCCTGAGGGAGTTGGGATTTATTGTTTGCCAAGTCTGGATAGGACGTCAGTTGGGGGTTGTTTTTGTGTGTTGCCGTTTCCTATTGCTTCTTTTTGGGTTGCAAGTGAGTTAGTGGTTTATTCTGCTGAAATAGTTGCTCCTCTTCCCTTTCCCTTTTATTTCTTTCTCGTTCTTAGAGAAGAATATAGAATATATTGTCAACTCTGATTTCCTGGAATTTCAGGGCTTAACAGAGTAAAGTATCTAACCCATTTCACTATATTGCTCCTTTAGTACAAGTGCTCATAAACAGGTCATGAAGACAGAAAAGCCCAGGAGAAGAGTATAAAACTAGGGTTGATTGTTTTTAACCCTTTAAGGGACAGACTACTTTATGTTGGGTCAGTTTTAAGTATATGCAGTAGACAGGTATTTTTCTTTTTTTTTTTTTTAAATGTTTTATTTATTTCTAGGAGAGACAGAGAGAGAGAGACAGCATGAGCAGGGGAGGGTCAGAGAGAAAGGGAGTCACAGACTGAAACAGGCTCCAGGCTCTGAGCTGGCAGTCAGCACCAGAGCCCGACGCGGGGCTCGAACCCATGAACCGCGAGATCATGACCTAAGCGAAAGTCGGACGCTTAACCGACTAAGCCACCCAGGCGCCCCTAGACAGGTATTTTTCTAATGGAATACTTAACCTGCTAGACACTCCTAGAACTACAATCTAAGAGTGTATTTTATAGCATTGGCTTCATTAATGAGAGAAGAGAAATTTCTCTTTGATTAGAGTTAGTGTTCCGATTTGATGACTAAAATGAGTTAACATTTTGTTTCATCCACTTGTAGATTTTTCACTGCTTTCTTCTTTAACAAAACACATTTCCTTGTGGCACCTTTTAAAAAACACTGAGCCAGTAAATTATTTTATTTTATTTTATTTTGAAATAATTTTAGAATCCCTTCAAATTTGCAGAAATAATAAGAGTTTTCAGGTACCCTTCACCCAGCTTCCTTGCATAATAGCATCATAACTGGTCTATGGAGTAATTAGTAAAACGAGGAAATTGACACTAACAGTAATAATTTTTTAAGTATTGAAGTATTTGAAGTTGGTATTTAAGCTCTTAAGCTTTTGCTTTCACACTTAAGTTGAAAGACATAGGAAAGATGTCATGTGGTTCTTTTCGGGCTGACTTTTCCAAGATTTGGGGGCTGAGGTTTATAGATAGTTCAAATATTTTTTTAAAGAAACACTTTAAATGTAGTATACCACTGAATTCTAACAACAGCCCTCTGAAGAAGGCAGCCCTGTTTTACAGGCTCAGAAAGTAAGCAGCTTGCTTCAGATCACCTGGCAGTTTTATTGTCGAGGACTAAATCCTGGTCTTCAGGGTCTGGGTCTGGGTCCCACATAAACTCTGTATGTGGTACTGGTTGTTGCTGCATCTTCTAACATTGGAAAAATCTCTGCTGACATGAGTATCTTTGCAATTATTTGATATTCTAATGAACAAGACAGTAAGGTTACCATTCCTCAGTAGTTTATCTTTCATCTAGAGTTGTTAAAATTTTTCCGAGATTAAATCTAAAGAATTTTTGGTGTTATAGTTGCAGAGTTTTTCTAAACCCAGTGCCTTGGATATTTCAGATGTTATTCCTCCTGTCCTATTTTATTTTTGTAAGGAATTAATATGCTTGTCAGACTCTTGTGTCCTGCAAGCTGGAGACTACAGATAAGGGCAAGCTGCTTAACCTGCCTGGGCCCGTTTTCCTATCTGTAAAGTGGAAGTTAGAACCTATGTTCCCATTCTTCTGGGGAGTCAGCGTTAGGATTAATTAAACCCATTTTTTTTTTTAGACTCTTAATTTACCATAACATGCATTTTTTTGTTTTCTTTGGCTACTAGTGAAAATGTACATAGATCGAGAGGGGATTACTGGTAGTAGAAGAGTAGATAGGAAGACCATATGCTTGCCCTAAATAAAACTGTGTGAGGTGTTACGGGTTGGTTTAGTTTTGCTGGGAGATAGGGAGAAAGTTGGCTTACAGGTGAAGGGAAAGGATGGAACAACAAAATGAACAGTTAGTGGTTTCTTATTTTTGAACTGTTTTGAGGAACAGGATATAAAGAGGCAGTAGTGGAAGAGGGACATTTGGTGTGTCCTAATATATGTATAAAGAATAGTAAATACATATGTATTTTTTAATGTGTGTTGATTCTTGAGAGAGAGAGACAGACAAAGCATGAGGGGGGAGGGGCAGAGAGAGGGAGACACGAGCTCCAGGCTCTGAGCTCTCAGCACAGATTCCAATGCGGGGCTCGAACCCACAAGCCATGAGGTCATGCCCTGAGCCGAAGTTGGACACCTAACCGACTGAGCCACCCAGGCGCCCCATATGTATTTTTTTTTTAGTGTGTCCTAATGTATTAGAAAAACTTTGAATCAGGTGTTTTTTTTGTTGTTTTTTTTTAAAGCTCTGTAGCTACACTTTCGAGTATAGTCGCCACTGTATCTATTGAGCATTTGAAAATGACTAGTCTGGATTGAGTTGTGCTGGAAGTGTACTGGAAAATGCCAGATTTTCAAGACCTTATGGAAGAAAAATTATAAAATATTTTAATATATTGATTTTGTGTTGATGTTGATACAGTTTGGGATATGTTCGGTTAAATATATTATTAAATTGCATTTCACCTGATTCGTTTTAGTAATGTGGTTACTAGAAATTTTTGAATTATATATGTGGCTCACATTTGTGCCTGCATTATATTTCCATTGGAGACTAAACAGAACTGTGCTTACAGCTACTAAGTAGATTAGTTACTTTTTAATTATTTGTGTGCGGGTGCTCTTTTTTTTTTTTTTTTAATAATATTTTTATTTCTAGGAGAGAGAGAATGAAGCGTGAGCAGGGGAGGGTGAAAGAGAGAGGGAGAGACAGACTCCGAAATAGGCTCCAGGCTCTGAGCTGGCAGTCAGCACAGAGCCCGAAACGGGGCTCGAACCCACGAGCCGCGAGATCACGACCTAAGTGAAAGTCGGACGCCCAACCGACTAAGCCACCCAGGCGCCTTAGTCTTTAAGGCAGTCTTGGCAGTGCCCTGAGCCTCTGGGCTAGCCAGTAGTCTCTCTGGCTGCAAGCAGCCACCATTAACTCCAGTGTGCTCTGCAGATACTATTAGTTTCTGTGTGTGCAATAGTGGACATTGAGCTCTGAATTATCACATCGTGTATTTTTCATCATTCAAGAATTCTTTATTATCTCCTGTTGAAGTAATCTAATATATTAATGTGGGGAGAGGATGGAGTCTTAACTCACTGTGTAATGTTATGGATAATTATATTTTCAGTTTATATTTACTCTGAAAGATAGAGGAGTACCTAAGAAACTAAGCCACATTTTTTTAATTTAAAGCTTATTTATTTATTTGTTTTGAGAGAACAAACGAGCAGGTGAAGGACAGAGAAAGAGAATCCCAAGCAGGCTCCGTGTGGTCAGTGTGCAGATCCCAACACGGGGCTCAGATTTATTATAGGGGTGCCTGGGTGGCTTAGTCAGTTAAGTGTCTGACTCTTGATTTCAGCTCAGGTCATGATTTCACGTTTCATGAGATAGAGCCCCGCGTCAAGCTCTGTGCTGACAGTATGAAGCCTGCTTGGGATTCTTTCTCTCCTGTTCTCTCTGCTCCTCCCCAGCCCTCTCAAAATAAATAAATAAGTAAGTAAGTAAGTAAATAAATAAATAAGAACACTCACTGTCTCTCTCTCTCCTTCTCTCAAAATTAATAAACTTTACCAAAAAAACCAGACATTGGTTAGGAAATTCAGTGAACTATAAAGTTAAGATGCTCTTTATACCATGGTCATGAAGTTTACATATTCTTGACATAATCATTACATGTTGATTAATCACTTCTATCTTTTTTACTCCATAGATGCAAAGAACTTGTATCCATCATCATCACATTATACAAGAAATTGGGATAAATTGGTTGGTGAGATCAAAGAAGAAGAAAAAAATGAGAAGTTGGAGGGAGATGCAGCTTTAAACAAATTATTTCAGCAGATCTATTCAGATGGTTCTGATGAAGTGAAACGTGCCATGAACAAATCATTTGTAAGAATCATTTGTACGCTTGAAAACAACATATTGTGGTAGTAAATTTCAGAAAATTTAAAAGAAAGATTAGGCAGTTTGAAACAAAATTGCATGTACTGTGGTTGGAAGGCCTTTTTGAATAGGCTTCATCTGAACATTTCTTCCTGCTCTAAACTTAAACTAATTATTGAGGAAGTTGGAAACTTGTGGGGTAGTTGACAAGTAAGTGGTTTATTCCAAATAAATATTTTTTAGTCATTAAGTTAGAACTTGGAAAGCTTAAGAAATACTCTAATTATGGTAGTTGTATTTATCACAGTAGCTAAAGACGCTTCCATTTGAACCATGTATACCCTCAGTGTCAGTGATGAAGAATATAGAAGGGAAGCTTCTAGAACATTTTTTGCCAAGTAGAAGGTGCACCTTAATTACTCATTGGTTTGTTAATAATTTTGTCTGTTGATTAAGAAAATGTAGGCCTGGGGCACCTGGGTGGCTTAGTCGGTTAAGCGTCCGACTTTCGCTTAGGTTATGATCTCATGTTCGTGGGTTCGAGCCCCGCATCGGGCTCTGTGCTGACTGCCAGCTCAGAGCCTGGAGCCTGTTTCAGTCTGTGACTCCCTCTCTCTCTGACCCTCCCCTGCTCACGCTGTCTCTCTCTCTCTCTCCTAGAAATAATAAATTAAAAAAAAATTTAAAAAAAAAAAAAAGAAAAAAGAAAATGTAGGCCTTTTGCCAGGGCAACAGATACCACCTGAATTAGGCCTCGTGTTCTGGGATTTTAATGACAAGTCCTCACTAGAGAGCTGTGTTGATTATTTTGCTTGAAGATGTAGTCATTTGACTTTTACCAGTAGCTTTGGAAATGTCACTCTTTTCTTTTAGGGCATATTCAAATTAGTTCATGTCCTAGGAACTCAGGTATTCCACATAAGTTACTATGTCATAACTGGTCATGATTGAACTTTTTGGCTGTTGACTTCTTTTACTTAAACTTCTTATTTTGAGATAATTATAGATTCATATCCAGTTGTAAGAAATAATATAGAGATTCCTTGTATCCTTTACACAGTTTCCCTAGTGGAATCTCCTTGCAAAACTATAGTATAGTATCACAACCATGATATTGTAATTTAAGACAGAGAATATTTCCACTGCCATAGGATTCCTTTGTTGTTGTCATTTCATAGCCATACCCACTTCCTTCTACCCCTCCCCCTCCTTAAACCGTACCACTACTAATTTGGCAAGTCTTTGGGAGATACATCGTTTGCAAATATTTTCTCTCAGCCTTTAGTTTGTCTTTTTATTTCCTTAATCTTTTGCAGAGCTAAAGTATTTAATTTTGATAAAGTCCAGTTTATCAGTTTCTCCTTTTACGGATCATGCTTTTAGTATCCAGTGTCAGAACCCTTTGCCTGGTTCTAGGTCTGAAAGATTTCTCCTGTGTTTTTTCTTTCAATAAAGGTTTTATAGTTTTACTTACTACATTGAAGTCCATGATCGACTGTAATTTTTATATAAAGCAGAGATGTAGGTTGAGGGCTTTTTTGTGTTTTGATTTTGGCCTGTGTGTGGTATCTTGCTCTAGACAGTTTGTTGAAAAAGCTGCCTTTCTTCCATGGAACTGTTTTTGCGCTTCTCAAAAATCAGTTGACTGTATGTGTCTCAATTCATTATTTCTGGATTCTCTGTTTCATTGAACTGCATGTCTATCCCTTTGTTAATAGTACAGTTGATTATTTAGCTATGTAAGTTTTAAAACCAGGAAGAGTCATTCCTTCTACTTTGTTCTTCATTTTCAAAATTGTTTTAAATATTGTAGTTCCTTTGCCTTTCCACATAAGCTTTAGAATATTTTGTCTGTAGGTACCAAAACGAATCCTGTTGAACTGTGTATCAATTTGGAGAGATTGACATTTTTACTGTGTTGAATCTTCCAAACATTCATTTAGATCTTTGATTTCTTTCATCAGTGCTGTGTAATTTTCAGCACATCCTCTACATGTTTTGCAGGATATGCCTAAGTATTTCATTTTTTTATTGAGTGATCGTAAACGGCATTGTGTATTTAACTTTGGTGTCCATGTGCTAGTATTTAGAAATAGTTGTGGGCTTTTTGTGTTTTTGGAGTTTTTGGGGGGGGGGGCTTATTTTATATTCCGACCTTGCTGAACTCACTTATTCTAGGAGATTTTTTTGTAAATTACTTGTGATTTTCTCTGCAGACAGTCATATCTTCAAATAGGGACTTTTTTTTTCTTTACCTGATATTTGTGGCTTTTATCTCCTTTTCTTACCATATTGCAGTGGCTGTAACGTGCAGCACTGTGTTGAGTAAGAGTGGTGAGAGTGGATATTTATGCCTTGGTCCCCATCTTAAGGAAAAACCATTCAGTCTTTCACCATTAAGTAGAATGGTAGCAGTAGGTTTTTTGTAGATACTATATCAGGTTAAACATTCTCTTCCTTGTGAGCGGCTCTTGACTTTTTGGAAAGTAGTTGTGAGGCTCACCACTGTACCACCAACACTGCACAGCTGGCTGTTGGCTTTTTGAATTTGAATGCTTTTTCTGGAGAGATCAATATGATGTAATTTTTTTCTTTAACCTGTTAACAGTAGTGATTTTATATAATTAATGTCACTGATTTCAACTAGAACCAGCCTTGACTCCTTTGGTCGTAGTGTATAATTTTATATATTGCTTTTATATATTGCTCAATTCTGTTTTCAGATACCTTGTTAAAGATTCATGAGGGATATTGGTCTTTAGTATTCTTTTTTTTTTTTTGTACTTTGGTTTTGGTATCAATGTAATACTAACTTCAAAAAATGAATTGGGAGGTGCTCTATCCTCTTCTATGTTTTGGAAGAGATTGTATAGAATTGGTGTTAATTTTTCTTCAGTGAAACCATCTAGGCTGGGACATTTCTTTTTTTGGGGTGATTTTAAATTAGAAATTTAATAGTTTATAGGATTGTTCAGATTATTTCATATTAAGTGTCTTGTGGCAGTTTGTGTTTTGGAGGATTTTTTCTGTTTTATCTAAGCTGCAGTGATACTCCATTTCATTTCTGTGATGGGAATTTGTCCCTCCCACCCCCAGTCTTGATGTTAGAAGTTTGTCAGTTTTAGTGATTTTTTTCCCCAAAGAGTTAGCTCTTTGTTGACTTCTATTTTTTTCAATTTTTTATTACAAATTTCATTTCATTTCTATCTTCTCCCATCTGCTTGCTTTACTTTGCTATCTTTTTTTAGGTTGTTCAGATGTGAATTTAGATTATTGATTTGATAATCTGTTTTCTCTTGTGTGTGTTTATGCTGTAAGTTTCCTTTTTAGCAGGGTTTTAGCTGTCTCAAGTTCTAGTGTTTTCATTCAGTTTAACATGTATTTTGATTTCAGTTGAGACATTATCACATGGATTGTTTAGAAGTATGTTGTTCTGTTTCCAAGTGTTTGGAGATTTTTCCAGTTACCATATTATTATTGGTTTCTAATTTTATTCCATCGTGATTTGAGGCTATGTATTTTATGATTTACATTCTTTTATTGCCCAGCATTTGGTCTCTTTCCAAGTATGTGTTTCACTTGAAAAGAAGGTGTATTTTGTTGGTAGGAGGAGTGCTCTGGAAGTATCAATTTTATCTTTTTATTTTTTATATTGATATTCTTGTGAAATTTTCTGTATCCTTGCTGATGTTATCTTATTGTGCTGTCAGTTTTTGCTTCACATATTTTGCAGTTCTGTTTGTTGCATATGCATTGAGGATTGCTGTATCTTCATGGCAGATTGGCTTTTTTAAACATATGTATATGTCCTTCTCTAGCTCTGGTAATTTTCGTTGATATTAATGTAGTCAATTCTGTCTTTTGATTAATCTTTGCATGATGTATCTTATTCCATTCTTTTATTTCCAACTTATCTATATTGTATTTAAATTGATTCCTGCTATTTTAAAGTGAGTTTCTTGGAGACAGCATATGGTTGGGTTATGTTTTTTAATCTCTTCTGCCAGTCACTGTCTTTTAATTGATGTATTTAGATCATTTACATTTAATTTTTGATATGTTAGAACTTTAAGTGTACCATTTTATTTTGTTCTGTATTTTGTTTTTGTTTTTCCTATCTTCCTGTGAGTACTTTGACTATTTTTTTGTTTCATTTTGATTTATTTATATATTTTAGTGTGTCATTTTGTGCTGTTGTATACCATTTTTTTTTTTTAAATTTTTAATGTTTTATTTATTTCTAGGAGAGAGAGAGAGACAGCTTGAGCAGGGGAGGGTCAGAGAGAGGGAGTCACAGACTGAAACAGGCTCCAGGCTCTGAGCTGGCAGTCAGCACAGAGCCGGACGCGGGGCTCGAACCCACGAACCGCGAGATCATGACCTAAGCGAAAGTCGGACGCTTAACCGACTAAGCCACCCAGGTGCCCCTGTTGTATACCATTTTTAATGGTAGCTCTGAATATTACACTAACTGTATTATACATAGTTTATCATAGTTTACTGGTGTCATTTTTCTTGTCAGTTTGTAAAGTATTATAGAAACCTTACCTCCCTCTATGTCCCTTTACCCTTCTCATTTATAATTTTCATAGATATTTCCTCTACATACATTTAGAACCACATCATACAGTGTTATATTTTCACTCAACCATCAAACATAATTTAGAAAGCTCAAGAGGAAAAAATAGATTCTGTTATGTTTGCCCATATTGTTATCTTTCTTCATTTGTAATGCTCCAAGTTTCTGTCATTTGTTCTTTCTTTCTTTAGAGAACTTTAAGCATTCTTTTAGATCTGCTCATGACAGATTTTCCATCAGCAGGGATTTCTTTGGGCTTATCCTAACTGCGGTTTGTTGAATCTGTAGGTAGGTTTATGTTTCTTGACAAATTTGGAAAATTTTCAGCCATTTTGTCTTCTTCCTGGAACCTGAAGATATAAATGTTTAATATTTTGTTATAGTTTTCACACATCCCTGGGACTATCGTCATTTTATCTTTTTTCTCTTTGTTGTTCAATATATTGTCCTGGTTTCAGGTTCACTGATTCTTTTCTCTATCCTTTTTATTCTCTGGTTTAGCTTATCCGCTTACCTTTTTATTTCTATTGTAGTTTTAATTCTAAAACTTGCCATTTGATTATTCTTTGTGCCTTTTTATTTCTTCACTGAGGTTTTCTATTCATTTTTTTCAAGTAACTTTGTGATTTCTAGTTAAAGCATTTTTACTATGACTACTTTAAAATCTTTGTCAGATAATTTTAATATTTTGTCATCTCAATGTTAGAATCTATTGATTGCCTTTAAAAAAATAAGTATGAAAATTTTCTGGTTCTTAGTTGTGTTTTTTTTTTTCCCAGCAACACGTGATTTTCATTTGAAACCTGGACATTTTCATGTTCTGCTATGAGACTGAATCTTATTTCAGCCCTCAATCTCAGTTGGCTCTCTCTCCCAACCACTCTGGCAGAGGAAGAGAAGGCACTGCTTCATTATTGCTAGGTGGAAGTAGAAATCCAGGTACCCTAATCAGCCTCCTTAGACACCCTGGCATCCCCTTGTCCCTGCTGGAAATGAGATAGATGTTATATCTATGTGGTTTTCACTGACACCACAGGTGGCAGAGGAGGTGGATTCATGGTAGCCCAGCATGGATGGAAGTCTAGGCTCCCCACTCAGCTTTTGTTAGCCTTGGGTGGGAATGAAGCCATAGTTTTTTCTGTGGTGTTTAGCTGCAATGGAGCGATTATAGTCTAAACTTTTCTATCTTCCTAAGCTGTCTTTTTGTCTTTCCTCATTTTTTTGCTGGAGAAATCAGGTGGTGGTGTTTTATTTGTATGTGCCTCTTAGTGTTTTCAGCGTCTTCAGCAGCAACTGTAGGACATGAGACAAAAAAGAAAACCCAGAGACTCACCACCATGTTATGTTGTTCCTTGGCTCCCAAGGCCCCTAGCTGATCTGTTTACTTGCCTTCATCTTTTAGAGCTTTCTTATGTTTGTTTGCATATGTATAATGTCAGAGATTTTTAGTAGTACTTTGTGGAAAGAAGCGGCTAAAGTACATCTATCCTGTGTCCCCAGGAAGTCAGTTTCAGTATTGACTTTTTTAAAAGTGTGCTGGATAGACTAGCAGTGTGTAAAATTTCAAAGATTATAGAATCTGCATCCATTTTCATACAGAGGCTTTGCTAGTAGTAATTGAACCATCTACACCCATAAAACAAACCACCCTTTGGCAGCATTGACCTAGAACATACCAAGTGCTAATGGGAAAACAAACAAATTAGACTCTGATCTCCTAGTCTAATTGGGACAAAAAGACCAACATACATAAAATAATCAGAGGAAAATGCTAAATTGCATGATAATGAGAAAACAGATGTCATCAGTAAATATGAAATTTCACACTAAATGTATTTTCTGTAGCCTTCTTAGGAGTAGTTTGTTCTTTTTATTCAGTTGGATTTTTTTTTTTTAAGTTTTTATTTAAATTGCAGTTACCATACATGCAGTATTAGTTTCAGGTGTACAGAATAGTGATTCAGCACTTCATACAACACCTGGTGTTCATCCTTAATCCTTATCACCTGTTTAACACATGCTCCCACCCACCTCCCCTCTGGTAATCATCAGTTTGTTCTCTATAGTTAAGAGACTGTTTCTTGGTTTGTTTTCCCCCCCCTTTCTTCCCTCCCATTTGCTCTTTTATTTTGTTTCTTAAATACCACATGAGTGAAATCATGTGTTTGTCTCTGACTTATTTCAGGTAGCTTATTACTCTCTAGCTCCATCCATGTCATTGTTAATGGCAGGATTTCATTCTGTTTTTTTTTAATGGCTCAGTAATACTCCATTGTGTGTGTGTGTGTGTATACCACTTCTTTTTTTCTTTCTTTTTTCTCAGATGTAGGATTAGTTGAGGGTTTATGACCAAGGTGAGAGTATGTTCCTAGTATCCTGAAGTTTAGAGAACTCTCCAGAGGGCTTGATTTAGGGTTAGAGTTACGGTTAGTGTTACAGTTTTAGGGTTAAGTTTAGGGGTTAGGATTGGGATTTAGGGTGTTAGTGGGTTTTTGTTAATGAGAGACGATGTTACTTGAATGACGGTTTATACACAGTGTGGTTCAATGAGGTAAGCACAGAGTTCTTCCTATATGCTGCTAACATATGTTTACAAACACATCTTAATGAAAGAAGGTATTACTTGAAACATGTATTATACACCATATAGTTAGATTCAAGTATAGGTCTATTCCCACATGCTTCTACACATCACGTTTACAAAAATAGGTATCAGTATTTTATTTGAAATCTACTGTGTGCCCAACTAATGTGCTTAGATCTAGGATATAAGTGTTGGCAAGATAGATTTCTTGCCTTGTAGGAACTCTCAGCTTTAGTTGGAACCAAGGATGGGAAGCAGATACAAAAAAAAAATTAGACCTTTAAAATTCTAACAGTGTAATGTGATGTATATTAATGGTAATTATATTCATGCAGAGTACAAATCCTACAAGGGTAGAGCCCTGATTAGGGTCAAATGAGGCCACAGAGAGGGGCGCCTGGGTGGCTTAGTCGGTTGAGCATCCGACTTTCGCTTAGGTCATGATCTCGCAGTTCGTGGGTTCGGGCCCCGCGTCGGGCTCTGTGCTGACTGCCAGCTCAGAGCCTGGAGCCTGTTTCAGTCTGTGTCTCCCTCTCTCTCTGACCCTCCCTTGCTCACGCTCTCTCTCTCTTCTAGAAATAAATAAAACACATTAAAAAATTAAAAAAAAAAAAATGAGGCCACAGAGAAATGGTGATAGGTCATGTTTAGAGGTTAACTAAATAATGGGGGAAAAAAAAACTGGGATGGAGAACATCCCATGCGAAGGAACCCATGTAAGGGAGCTTGGCAGAGAGAGTGGAGCATGGCATTATATTGAGGTTCCAGTGTAATAGTAGGGTTTGTAACTTTATACGTTTGCCAGCAACACAGCTGATTTTGTAAAAATGTTTACATTTTAATGATTCACATTTTTTGCTGTGATCCAAGTCAGTGAATTTTTATTCCGTTAAGATAACAAATGTCTAGAAGTTTTAAAAAATGTATTTATGAATATGCTAGGGTTATTGGTATGTGGTGTTTTCTATAGATGGTAAACTAACCAGTTCTCTACTAAGATACTGA
Organism: Hyaena hyaena; assembly: GCF_003009895.1. Taxonomy (NCBI): domain Eukaryota; kingdom Metazoa; phylum Chordata; class Mammalia; order Carnivora; family Hyaenidae; genus Hyaena; species Hyaena hyaena. The sequence continues at coordinate 488,001 of NW_024081072.1, forward strand.
TATTAACTACCTGTGTGTGATTTGAAAAAAATTCCATATTCCTGGTATATATTGTCAAAGACAGCACTAAGAAGGGTCTCTTAAAGTTCTAGAACAGAAAGAGTTTACTTTGCCTGGTCTTAACTATCCTTAACAAGAGAGATTGTTTTCTTTGGGAGCCAATTTTATTTTCATCAGAAGGTAGATCTTCCACATTATACCTCAGTGCTGATTAGCAAAAGGAGATAAGACAATGTGTATGAATATGATGCTTCTACCTTACTCTAGAGTTTCCTTTTTAGATTTTATGGAATGTGATTAACTTCTCTGAAAAGCCTGTGATTAAATCATAATGCTATCTTGTGTTTATATTGAGCCAAACATAGCTTATATTTGGAATTCTATCCTTGGAACATTTTTAGAAAAATACTGTTTTGGTTATATGGTCCAGAGATTAATCTGTTTTTATTTCTTATTGCAGATGGAGTCTGGTGGTACAGTTTTGAGTACCAATTGGTCTGATGTAGGTAAAAGGAAAGTTGAAATCAATCCTCCTGATGATATGGAATGGAAAAAGTACTAAATAAATTAATTTGCTATCACTGTATTGCATATATTCACCTAATGCCCATTGTGTATTAATATTGCATTCATGAATTTTGAACACTGAGTATCTTTTTGAAAGGTTATACCTCTTTACCTCTTTGTGCTTTAGAAATTATTTTCCTTCAAGTATTCTAAGAGTCTAATGAAGAACGAAGATCCTGTTATATCACTTTTGTCCTTAAGGATTTCAGACATGCTGAGATGGAATGAAGTATCATTGGCTACTAGATAGAGTAGTTCTACCTAGTTATGAAAGTGGAGAAATCATTAATGGATATTTTGGGTTATTGCCTTATTTTTGATGAAGTATTATGTTAATAATTTATTAGACATGGCAATTTTGGGTGAGCATAGATTTTTTTCAAGTGTTACATTGTTTGCTTTTAAAAACTGCTTTTGGATGGAGTTGTAAATACAATTTTTCTATGAAGTTGTTTGGTTTATTTACCTGTTTCTTAAGTTTTTTAATGAGAACTTTGAGAAATTATCACAGGGAATTCCTATTTGGTTATATGGGAAATACTTGTAATCACACTGAGATTTTGGTCCTTACTTTCCAAATTCCTGTATGAAACATAGAACCTGAATTTAACATGCTGCAAATTTATCTATGCTGAAGGATAATCTGTGAAATTGGGGCAAAGACTGATTTAGGAAGGCCCAGCTCTCTTTCTTACTGGTTTTTTGTTTTTTTTGTTTTTGTTTTTGTTTTGCCACATCCGGAGTCCTGAAATAACTGGTAGTTTAGTTTGGTTTGGGGTTTTGTTGTTTTGTTTTTTGTTTTTCTGTTACTTTTTTTTATTTTATTAGAATATTTCCTTCTCATGTCCCCATGGTCACTTTGGTTTCAGTGGTTTAGGGTAGCTGCTGAGAGAGTAAATTAACAAGTATATATTTAGTATGTACTGTTTCTAGAGTAAATAGATACCATGGGAATACAAAAAGTGAAGACATAATCATTAACTTCAAAGAGCTTATAATCTAGCAGAGAGAAAATGAACATTCATGAAAGAATTATGGAACTCATTATAAATAGTTTTGAGACAGAAGAATAGTGTTTTATGATTAAAATTCTTTGCAGTCTAAGCTGTTACAAGTCTAGGCCATTGATGACATGAAGGTCTGACTTTGCTTTCTGACCCTGATTGTTAAGTGTGCTGCCATAGAGGTTGGGGTCTCTCCGGTGTCACATGTGGCAGGGCATTTCTGTGCCCTCCTAGCTGAAGATAGAGTGAGCAGGAGGCAAATCATCCGTTGGTCCAGCTTCCAACAGAGTGGGAATTCCGTCCCTTCCATCTGGTTGTTTCACTTGAAGTGTAGTGGGCTTCATGAGGAAAATGGTGGTGGGGTGATAGCCGACCTTGCCCAAATTGCACAAGCTTGTGTAAGCAGCTAGAAGGTGTCACTTGTCCTTCTGCCAGCTTAGAGCTACAGACTACATTTTTTGTTCTTCAGCATTGAAGGAAAAGGTAAAATTCAGTACTTGCTTATATGAATTTCTAAAATTTTCTTCTTGAGGAAACTGGATAGTAGTTTTAGTATTCTGTATGTCAGAGTTTCTCACTACCATTAGTCCTAAGAGGTAGGGAGGCTTTGCCTCAGATGTCATAATTTGGGCATACAGCACCACACCACAGACGGGAATCCTGCCTCTAGCAAATCTCTGCCAAATAGTGTTACAGTCTTCAATAGGTTTAGCCTTTCTTTGTCTTAGTTTCTTTAGTTGTAAATAATCTTTAGAGTCTTAGAGTTAGAAGTCCATGATTCTAAATAAAGAACGTTTTTGCTGCTAAAGGACTTTTTTCTTTCTTAGCAAGGACACTATTGTAATAGAAGCTGTTTTTAAAAAGAATTCTAGTACTAGTTTTGCTTGTACTTTAAAAGGGTACACTGTATCTAAAGTATGCTTATCTGTTGACTAGATTTGCTTAATGTTTGGGATTCAGGATTTTGCTGAGCCAAATGGAGTTCCTGATATACATGACTGTATTATAAAATGGATCTGATCCAACCAAGTACACTAGATTTATGGGTAAAGAAAGGACTTTGGAGACGTGGATTAGACTGCTGTATGAGGTACCACTCTGGAGTACTGTTTCTTTGTCACCATTCTAGATAATGAGAATGTAGAAGCCTCCAGGAAGTTAAAAAACAAGAGCAACCCTCCATTTCCATTTAGAATCTCTTTATCCTTATTCTCTAGATTCTCAGCTATTAATTGGTCTCTCTTTCTAGACTTCCATTTTCAGTTCTTAAAGTTGGTTTTCTTAGTGTTCTGGTTAACTTTTTGTTCAGAATGTACTTTTTTTTTTTATCTCTCTCTTATTATTTCTTATTTTCCTTTCTAAGGATTAGTCCTGTAGTACATTTTTTTTCCTTAACCTTAGATTCTTCATCTATGCACCTGATTTTTATAATCATTTGCACCTTGATGACTTCCCAGAATCTCATATTATCCTCAAAGAAATTTGAATGGGATAATCTACTTCTTTGAACTCTTCTGTCAAGTAAGCTCTTTAGATGGCTATACCACAGGTTTAAACATTGTCCTAACTCATTTAGAGTTGGTTGCCAGCTATAAGGAAGTTCAGTCTTCAACATTGGTAATTACAGGCCACTTTAAAAAATAATTGATTTTCTCTATCTTTATGTGTAAATAGAAAGGATGGTTTGTATTTATAACTACAATTTTAAAAACATACTCATTTCTTAGATTTATGATATTCGCTAACTTCAGAACATTGAATGATTGTTTCCTGAGACTAACAGTGTAGAATAAGGGAGAAAATTGGACTGTCTTATAAATATATGTCTATAAATTTCGAATATTAAAATGGTATGTTACTACATTAATGTGAATATGTAGAAATTTTAATTTAGTTCAATAACTTAAATATTGTCTGTACCATTTTACTTTCCTCTTCTCTTTCCCCAGTTATCTACTTATCAGATTAGGTCATTGATCTCTGCAATATATCACTGATTCAGAGCAGTATTGCCTATTAATTTACCATCTGATCTGCCTAATGCAGATCTACTAATTGTATTGGTATCTTGTCCAGATTAGTGTGCATCTCTATGACTTGTAGCTATTACTGACATTTCCAAAAATAATTCAGAAAATTTCTGGGTGGGTGAGTGGTTTGTTAGGAGAGCTACTTTTCTTTGTAACCAGCTCTAAAGAAGTTTACCTTTAGCCATTCGTACCTGTTATTATATAGTCTCATAAGAATATGGATTTCAGTTATCTGTGGCTCAGAGGAACCAAGGAGAGAATATAATAAAAGCTTAAAAGGACAAAATAATGCTGTCTGTGCCAGAAAGAGTTATAAGTAGTAAATAAGAGATCATCAACATTGACTGGTTTCCTTTGTCTCCAACCATGCATATTCTATTGTAGTTCATTTTAAACCAAGAGATTTGGGGGCGCCTGCGTGGCTTAGTCGGTTGGGCGTCCGACTTTCGCTTGGGTCATGATCTCGCGGTTCGTGGGTTCGAGCCCTGCGTCGGACTCTGTGCTGACTGCCAGCTCAGAGCCTGGAGCCTATTTCAGTCTGTGTCTCCCTCTCTCTCTGACCCTCCCCTGCTCACGCTGTCTCTCTCTCTGTCTCCTCCAAATAAATAAAAATATTTTTAAAAAAATTAAATAAACCAAGAGATTTGATTTTGGAAATGTCTGGGAACTTGTGGGCAAATTGGAAACACTGATTTACTCACAAGTGTTACTGTTTCGACCATCCTTATGATTTGTTTCTGAAATTAGCTCTTAGCCTCTCTTCCTACTTCTACCTACCGACTTCCTACCCCCCAAATCAGCTAAAATCCTATATGTTGCTAATCCATTAGGGCAGTAACAGTGGCAGCTATTCTCTACTAATACATTTTGTGGGCCAGGTGTCACTAAGTGCTATATATACACTACCTCATTTATAACAGCCTTGTGAAGTAGTGATAACATCTTGTTATATCTCAGAAAATTGAGGCCAAACTTAAGTTCTTTGCCTAAATTTACTCCACTGATAAGTGATGGAGCAGGGATTTAAACCCAGGCCTGTCAGACTCCACTGCCATGCTGTAACTGCCTCTTCAGGTTTATGAGTTGGGTGTGCAATGAGTGATTTTTATTACCTGTCTGACAAGCAGAAACCATGCAAATTGTATTGTTTGATTCTACTTATATGTGGGCTGGGAAAGCATATTCTTCAAGGTCAGAATATTATCAGTTTCTTAAGTAGGAAAGCCTATTAGGAATATAAACCTCTTGTTATAGAAGGTACTATAAGCAGGTTGTCTTGATTTGTATTGAAGATACTGAATTATTTTTAAATCCAAGTAATTACAGAGAAACAAGATACCCTCAACTATTACAAATACTAGAAGCCTGGCACATCATGCTGATCAAATTCTTGGGATAATAATGATATCCACCTTGTAGGCTGTTAGGAGTTAAAGGAGTTTATTTTGACCCAGAGAGCTCTAAAGACTAAATTTGTCTGTGAACTTACAATATGAAGTCCTGTTTTCCTGCAGAAATATTAATATGTTTAATTACAGAATGCTAGCACAGATCCTGCTGCTGTTAAAAAATAAATGCTATATCTATATTGTATTCTAAAATCCAAAGTTCTGAATTGAGAAACACATCTAACTCCAAGGGTTTTGAAAGAAGTATGTATCTGTATATATAAAGTGCAAAGTGTAGTGCTTAATATTACAGTTAATGTCCGATTATTTTATATGCATTTAGGCTGAGAGGCTTAAATCCTATAGAAAGCCTTTTTGTTACAAGTTCAGTCCTGTAAAATTCAAGATTCTGTCTGAGAAAAGTATCAGCTAATTAAAAATTGTTAGTATAATTTTTAAACTTTATACTTTTGAAGCATAAGAGTTCATAGGAAAACTCTTTAATTTCAATGGATAGTTATTTTAATTAAGCAGAGCTTAAATATATAGACATTTTGTCAGCAGTATTTTAAAAGGACCCATGAAGTATAATGGTGGCGGAAGACACAAAGTATGTAGCATGTTAAGGGACTTCTTTTCAGAAGTTTTTTGGTCTTCATTCCATTTTAATTTAAATGTCAAAATAGAGTAAGACTGTTAGGATTTATAAAAACAAGGTGTAAAATCACACCACTTTATAAACCATGAATTGTGTCCCGTTATTTCCATCAGTGTAGAGAAGCTGATGTTTTTTAAAAGTTCATCAATCCTATTTTATCACCAAAGAATGAGGAATGTCAGCCTTAAAAATAAAAGAGCCAGTTATTTTACCAGCAAAATGAGTTAATTTGGGAATAGCAGAAGAAATGCAGTTTGGAACATGAAAACTATGGCAAACCATAGGCAACTGTGGGAATGAAGGAAAAGGGCTTGCTTTTATAGAGGAAAGGAAGAAGTTGGGAGGGGGGTTTGAATGAAAGTTTGGAGGAGGAGAATTCAGGCTTGTGGTTACTTCTCATTGGCTGAGATGTGGTTTCTCATTGGATGATTGGAACTCAGGTTTTCTGCATTTAGTGATTTTGTTCCTCAGTGCCAGGAAGGACCTTTTTTGGTTGTGCTGTCCCACAGTGGAGAGAAAGTGCACAGGTTGGAAACCATTTAGGCCACATGTGAGTAAAAAGGAAGGGTGGGAGGCGGTACTCAGGCATTTCCCATCTAAAGTCTGTATCTTACAAGTGTTGTAAAAATGGGAGATCGCCTCAAAATGTTGAGCTAGCATTATCCTCTTGGGCATGTCATTTTTAGAAAGGATTGATGGCCATAGGTACAAAGCTTAATAACAATTATACAAAGCAGAATTAAAAGTAATAATGATGAGTCCAGTTCGTTCAGTGGTTTAAAACCGGAAGCCCAGACCTGAGGGTAACCAGCTGAAGTGATCAAAGGACCATGGATTATTAGGTGAAATGTGCTAATTTCCTAATTTTATGCAGTTGAATTTCTGCTTTTCCAGAGGAACTTATCCATGTGCAACATACACAGATATCTCCTTGTTCAGGAAGTATCACAATCAAGGGCTGTACGATTAGCTAGAACTGCTCTAGCCAGCGAGTCATCATTGGTACGCTGCTTATTGCCTTGGCTGCAAGTTGGCTAGCTCTTGTGTCCAAGAGATTTCTGATCATTCAGTCATTAACACTTACTCTGACCCAAGAGGGAAAGGTTGTCTCTATGGAAGCAAACCGGGAGTCTTTTTTTGCCTCCAAGAAGTTCCTGTTTAAGGTGGCTGTAAAGGCTTAGTGGGCTGGACCTAGGAGGGCTCTCATTGTTGAAGAGAAAATAGAACAGTAATTACATTAAGAGCACATTACCCTTTCGTTGTCCAGCTGTTAAGATGGTAAGTTACCCAAGCATAGGTGCAGTTTGTCAAAACTGCCACATGTGAGGGAGTAGCTGGGATATGTATATATGATTTCCTCATTAGTAATAGTATTTATGGACCCACTGGTCCATATTAGAGGTGTTGGCATCATTCAGCCAAGATTCCAATGCTGTATTATATATTGAAGGACCACCCAGATATATGGGTTTGGCAGAAAGTCTGCAAATGGGCTGATTTATGCTGACTGCTGTGCAGTATCTTTCATATCCGTATTTGATGGATCACGTTCTTCCATCCCAAGGTTGGATTAAATTGAGGCAGGGATTGGTGGTATGTTGATACACTATTTTAATTTTGTAAAAAGGACCTGTGGGACAGTTTGGGCATATAATTGCATCTGGGATTCCAACAAAATTATTTACATGTAAACTAAGGGGTTTATCATGGACAGATAGTGGTTTCTGATGACAAATCCAGTAATTGGAGCAGCTTACCCTTATTGCAAGGTATTGGGGAATGCTGACAAAAGTATTACCCTTCCATGAAAGAGGGAGAAGAAAACAGGAGAGGAAGGTACACAGGTGCAGTCATCCCAGGAAGCCACCTGTTTGGGAAACCTTTACTTTTGGGTCACCAGTTGGTGCACAGGTCCAGTTCAGGTTTGGCGCTTTGTTTAGACGTGGTACATGGATCCAAAAATATCTCTTTGGTACGAAAATTGAGCCTTCCTAACAGTTGAAGAGAGTCTTTCTGGAGATGTCATTTCCAGTAGATTAAATCTCTGAGTTATAAGAAGTGATGCTTGAGGAGTGCACTGCTAAAAGACTGTTCTACTAGAGCCTAGTTATTTTCATCAGAGGTAATTAGACCTTTACAGTATTATATTTCCTTTTCTTGACTATGAATCAAAGAAGCAGGAGCCATGTGGATTGGGTACCTGAGATTATCTCTAAGGGTGAGAGTTTCTGGATTCCAAAAGACTAATGGCAGTGCTTTGGGCCTAAGTATTTCTAAAAATGCAGTGTTAATAAATCTTATGACTTTTATTTATTTTTTTTTTAGAGGGCACAAGTGAGTGAGGGGCAGACAGGCAAAGAGAATCCCATGAGGGGCAGAGAGAGGGGGAGAGAATCCCACGTAGGCTCCGTCCTTTCAGCATGCGACTCCAGCTCACCCAGTGTGGGATTTGTGCTCCCGAACCATGAGATCATGACCTCAACTGAAGTCAGATGCTTAACCAACTGAGCCACCCAGGTGCCCCTTGGCCTGAGTATTTAAAAGGGTCTCTACAAATTTTGCGAGTTGAGCCTTAATACCGTTAGTGTGCATTTCACTAGCTGAGGATTGAGGGTGGAAAGTACAATGAAAGTGTTGTAGAATGGCTAACAAGCATAGGCCTTTAAAGCCCTTAACCAGTGAACTGAATTCCCTGGTCATTATGAAGTTCAAGGGGATTCCCCAGGTAGAGACAATCTTTTCTAATAGTATTTTAGCCACAGAAAAAGGCAGTAGCCTGTCTAATAAGGAAAGCTTTAGTCCAGTGAGAAAACATACAAACCATGACTAAAACATAAATATATCTATGAAACTGGGGGTAGGGGAGAGGTTGACTATAATCCATTTGCCAAACTTTGAATTGTCCATTGGGCAGGTTGCTTTCCATAGGTTGTATTTGGAGCAGGTGGAGCAAGCAAAGTAGGTACTTTTTGCATCTGTATTGATCCCCACCAGTATTGGTTCATAGAAGTTATCATTTCATCAGAAGCGCTATATTTCAAAGCTGTACAGTATGCACATTTTAAGGCCTCTGGTATGACTGGGTTTCTACTATTTGGCCAAACCAGAGTTCTCTCTTTTATTGAACTGACAGTTACCAGATTTCTGATTTTATATTTCCTTTTCTAGGGTCAATTGTAGAGTCCTCCTAGTCAGTTTTTCTACATTATCATTTGGGAGAAACATTATAGAAGTTTCCCAGTGCAAATAAAATTTATGTTTATGCTATACTATAGGCTATTAAGTGTGTAATAGCATTATACCTGAAGTAATATATATATATCTTAATTAAAAAGTACTTTATTGCTGAAAATGCTAATAACCTTTTTTTCAGCTTTCTATTTTTTTGTTGGTGAAGGGTTTTGCCTTGTTGTTGATGGCTGCTGACTGATCAGAGTGGTGGTTGCTGACTGTTACATGTCTGTGGCAATTTCTTAAGACAACAGTGGAGGGGCGCCTGGGTGGCTTAGTCGGTTAAGCGTCCGACTTTGGCTTGGGTCATGATCTCGCGGTTCGTGGGTTCGAGCCCCGCGTCGGGCTCTGTGCTGACTGTCAGCTCAGAGCCTGGAGCCTGTTTCAGAGTCTGTGACTCCCTCTCTCTCTGACCCTCCCCTGCTTGCTCTCTCTCTCTCCTAGAAATAAATAAAACATTAAAAAAAATTTAAAAAAAAAAAAGAAAAAAGACAACAGTGGAGTTTGGGGTGCCTGGGTGGCTCAGTCGGGTAAGTGTCCGACTTCGGCTCAGGTCATGATCTCGTGGTTCGTGGGTTCGAGCCCCACATCAGGTTCTGTGCTGGCAGCTCAGAGCCTAGAGCCTGTTTCAGATTCTGTGTCTCCCTCTCTCTCTGTCTCTGCCCCTCCCCTGCTCATGCTGTGTCTCTCTCTGTCTCAAAAATAAATTTAAAAAAACTATTAAAAAGTTTAAAAAATTTCAACAGTGAAGTTTGACATGTGAATTGACTCATAGATTATTTCTCTCTAACATGTGATGCTGTTTGATAGCATGTTACACACAGAACTTCTTTCAGAATTGCATTCAGTCCTCCTTAACCCTGACAAAATTACAACAAAGTCTATGTAATATTAAGTCCTTTGTTGTCATTTCAACATTCTTCACAGCATCTTCACCAGAAGTAGATTTCATCTCAGGAAGCCACTTTCTTTGCCCAACCATGAGAAGCATGTCTCGATTCATTGAAGTTTCATGAGATTGCAACAATTCAGTCGCATCTGGCTTCACTTCTAATTCTAGCCCCCTTGTTATTTCCATCAAATCTGCAGTTACTTTCTGCACTGAAGTTTTGAGCCACTCAGAGTCATCCATGAGGGTTGAAATCGACTTTTCCCAAACTCTTGTTAATGGTGATATTTTGACCTCTTGCTATGAATCACAAATGTTCTTACTGACATCTAAATGGTGAATCCTTTCCAGAAGGTTTTCAGCTTACTTTGCCCATATCCATCAAAGGAATTACTATCTATAGATGGCAGCTGTAGCCTTATGTTATGTATTTCTTAAATAATAAGACTTGAAAGTCAAAATTATGCCTTGATCTATGAAATGTAGAGTAGATACTGTGTTGTATAAGTTATTTATATATTTAGATATTAACCCCTTATTGAATATATACTTTGCAGATACCTTCTTCTATTTAGGAGGTTGCCTTTTCATTTCTTGATGGTTTCCTTCACTGTGCAAAAACTTTCTATTTTTATATAATCCCACTAGTTTAATTTTGCTTTTGTTTCTTTTGCTGAGGAGACATCTAGAAAAATGTTGCTAAGGCTGATGTTAAAGAAATCACTGTCTATGTTTCTTGTAGGAGCTTTATGATTTGAGGTCTCACATTTAGGTCTTTAATACATCTTGAGTTTATTTTTATGTATAGTATAGTTTAGTTTCCTTCTTTTGCATATAGTTATTAAATTTTACCTAGCAACATTTATTGAAGAGATCGTCTTTTCCCTGTTGTATATATTCCTGCCTCCTTTATCATAGATTGGCCATAGAAGTTGGTTAATTTCTAAACTCTATATTGTGTTCCATTTATCTATGTGTCCGTTTTTGTGCCAGTACAAAAGCAGCTTTGTAATATATCTTTTTTTTTTTTAATTTTTTTTTTTAATGCTTTATTTCTGAGAGAGAGAGACAGCATGAGCGGGGAGGGTCAGAGAGAGAGGGAGATACAGAATCTGAAACCGGCTCCAGGTTCTGAGCTGGCAGTCAGCACAGAGCCCGACGTGGGGCTCGAACTCACGAACTGTGAGATCATGACCTGAGCTGAAGTCGGACGCTCAACCGACTGAGCCACCCAGGCGCCCCAGCTTTGTAATATATCTTGAGATCTGGGATTGTGGTATCTCAGGTGTTTTTTTTTTTTTAATGTTCATTTTATTAATTTTTTGTAAACCATTTTAGTTTTTTTCTTTCATAATTGATTTTCAGGTTAATTTCCATATAACACCCAGTGCTCATCCCAACAAGTGCCCTCCTCCATGCCCATCACCCCCCTTCCCTTCCCTCTACCCCATCAGTCCTCAGTTTGTTCTCAGCATTCAAGAGTCTCTCATGGTTTGCCTCCCTCCCTCTCCCCAACTATTTTTTCCCCATCTCCTCCCCCATGGTCCTCTGTTAAGTTTCTCCTGTTCCATTTAAAAGTGAAAACATACGGTATCTGTCTTTTTCTGCCTGACTTATTTCGCTCAGCATAACACCCTCAAGTTCCATACACGTTGCTACAAATGGCCAGATTTCATTCTTTCTCATTGCCGTGTAGTATAACATTGTATAGGTAAACCACATCTTCTTGATCTATTCGTCAGTGCTCTTTCCATGATTTGGCTATTGTTGAAAGTGCTGCTGTGAACATTGGGGTACATGTGTCTCTCTGCATTAGCACTCCTATATCCCTTGGGTAAATTTCTAGCAATGCTATTGCTGGGTCATAGGAGAGTTGTACTGTTAATTTTTTGAGGAACCTCCATCCACACTTTTTCCAGAGGGGCTGCACCAGTTTACATTCCCACCAACAATGTAGGAGGGTGCCCATTTCTCCATATCCTCGCCAGCATCTAGAGTCTCCTGATTTGTTCATTTTAGCCACTCTGACCAGTGCGAGGTGGTATCTCAGTGTGGTTTTGATTTGTATTTCTCTGATGATGAGTGACGCTGAGCATTGTTTCATGTGTCTGTTGGCCATCTGGGTGTCCTCTTTGGAGAAGTGTCTGTTCGTGTCTTCTGCCATTTAATGTTCATTTTAGAGAGACAGAGTGCAAGGGGGGAGGCATGGAGAGAGAGGGAGACACAGAATCTGAAGCAGGCTTCAGGATCCAAGGTGTCAACACAGAGCTTGAAGCGGGGTTTGAACTCACAAACTTTGAGACATGACTTGAGCTGAAGTTGGGTGCTTAACCGACTGAGCCACCAAGGGGCCCCTGTTCTTTTTCTAGTGTTTTGACTGCCTGGGTTCTTTAGTGGTTTTGTACAAATTGTAATATTGTTTGTTTTAGTTCTGTGGAAAATGTGATTGGTATTTTGATAGGGATAGCATTAAATCTGTGGATTGCTGTGGGTAGTATGGACATTTTAGCAATATTCTTCCAATCCACGAGTGTGATGTCTTTTTATTTGTGTCATCTTTAGTTTCTTTCATCAGTGTTTTATAGTTTTCAGAATAAGGGTCTTTCACCTGCTTGGTTAAGTTATTCCTAGGTATTTTATTCTTTTTGGTTCAATTGTAAATGGACTTGCTTTCTTAATTTCTCTTTCTGCTACTTCATTTTTCGTATATAGAAATGTAACCAATTTCTGGATATTGATTTTAGATTCTGTAACTTTACTGAATTTATTATTAATTTAGTTTTTTGGTGGAATCTTTATAGAGTTTTCTGTGTATAATATTATGTCATCTGCAAATACTGTTGATTTAACTTCTTCCTTACTAATTTGATCGGGATGCTTTTTATTTCATTTTCTTGTCGTCTTACTGTGGCTGGAACTTCCAGTAACATGTTGAATAAAAGTTGAGAGTGGGGGTGCCACCAATTGGTTAAGTGTCTCACTTTGGTTTAGATCATGATCTTGCGGTTCATGAGTTTGAGCCCTGTGTCAGGCTCGGTGTTGACACCTCAGAGCCTGGAGCTTGCTTCGGATTCTGTATTTCCCTCTCTCTCTGCCCCTCCCCTGCTCACTCGCTCTGTCTCTTGCTCACACATACTCTCTCTCAAAAATAAACATTAAAAAAAATACTGGAACCTGTACACTTGGTGGATGCCGGCTTGCCACAAACCCTCTAATATCTTTGAAGTGCAGTAAAACAAGGTCTATTTATATTTGCCATTTTCCCCATAGCTAAAATGCAGGCCTGAGTAAGACAGTTCAGCCTATTGGGCTCAGGTAGCCAAAGGTAAAGGTGCCACCTCAATAACTTTGAGGGAAATTGGAGATGCACAGCTGGCATAGTATTTCCATTTTCATCTTTTAAATAAAAACCATCAGTAAACTGTGGAAGTCAGTGCTATCCAAAAGAGTTTGCTGTAAGTCATCATGGAGGGAGTCCATTCATATTAAGCAGTCATTTGAAGTTTATCAGTAGAGGGGAGAAGAGTTAGGAATGTTAAGATTGTTACAGTGAGAAAGATTTATACAGTAGTTGTTCCCTGCCATCCTTTATCCACGTGGGATTTGCTCCAGGACCACCAGTGGTTGTCTGAAACAGCAGATAGTACTGAACCCTATGTATGCTGTTTTATTCTATGTATACGTACTTGTGATAAAGTTGAAAATATATGAAGTTAATGGCAATAACAATACTTATAATGTACACGATTCTGTTTCTCTCAATATCTGTACTATATACTCTACTGTAATACTTCTTGTGATAATGTGAGACAATATGATGCCCGTGTGATGAGATGAAGTGAGTGATGCAGGCATAGTGACTGTGTTAGGCACTGTTGACAGACTTTCTGACAATAAATCCAGAAGGATAATCTTCTGCTTCCAGTGATCTAGATCATCAAGCCATGACAATGGCCAGTGTCAATAATTCTTGAATGTTGAAGGGTTTTTCTTGCTGTTGATTTTCCCTAAAACTTTGGAGGAATATTGTAATTGAATTTGTTGTCTCTTTTTAGCTATCAAAGTGTTGCTGCAGAGGTTGTAATCCTTCAGGGATTATATAGGTGACTTTAATCCTGTGCTGCATTTGAGGATCCACAGTCCATAATTTTGTCCCTTAATCTCTGTGCAATTCAAAACACTTTAGCAAATTTTACTAATGCCCACATTGCTGGTTCTGCTTTATTTTCTGCTTGTTTTTTCTTCATCGTCTTCCTTTGTAAATGACTTAGGTTCTTTCAGTTCCTCACTTGTGAACACTTTAGGTGTCTTTCAGTATGCTCTTCAACTTATTCATCTAAAACGTTGGCCAGTCCACATCCACTAACTTATCTTGCTATGTGGAGGATTTTCTTAACTTCTCCCTCAATCCCTAGGAAGCCTTTAATGTTTATTCTTTTTTTTTAATGTTTATTTATTATTGAGACAAACAAAGCACGAGTGGGGGAGGGGCAGAGAGAGAGGGAGACAGAATCCAAAGCAGGCTCCAGGCTCTGAGCTGTCAACGCTAGATGCCTTTAAAATCATTCATGTCTTCACTCTCTAAGTTCTTCCAGCAGTCATGTACAGGTTCTAGTTTTAATTTATTCGTTGAAGCTTTGATGAATGTTATTACATCAGCAGTAGTGAATGACTTCTAGCACTGCGTTTTGTCCAGATTAGGGTCTGTATCAGTTGCTGATCGAATTTGATTAAATACAAGCCAAGTGTATGTGGCCCTGACAAACCTAATGATTCCCTGGTGAAGAGGCTGAAGCAGTGAGGTTATAAGACTACAACCTCAACATTTTCTTTTACATAGCAAACAGACTCGGGATGGCCAAGTGCATTGTCTATTACCAATAGGACTTAAATCCTAACCCTTACTCTTGAGTATTTTTTCACTTTGGAGATGAAGCATTGGTGGAACTATCCCATAACAAGATGGCTATCACCCACACTTTCTGATTATGTTACCAGAATGCAGGCAGATCATTTCTTTGTTTTTGTTTTTGCAAGCATGTGCATTCTTTCCTCTGTACACTGTACCAGGCTTTATTTATCATATGCTCTGCATTATTGTCACATAGTATCAGAGTTAAGCTGTCCTTCCATGTTTTATGCATGTGGTGCTTCCTTTGCACTTTTATTAATGAAGGTTCTGTTGGGCATCTTCTTTCAGAGGAGCCCAGTTTCATTGCAATAGAAGACTTGCTTTAGATGGTATCTTGTCTCCTTAAATCAACTTCTTCAATTCTGCTGGAAGTGAAACTATGAGTAAGTGGTACTACTGTATGAGGATTGGTTAGCAAGAGGATTTCATAGGAGGTGAGGCAACTAACAAGAGTTAAATATGAGAATTTAAAAGGGTTTCTACTGGGGCGCCTGGGTGGCTCAGTCGGTTAAGCGTTTGACTTCGGCTCAGGTCATGATCTCACGGTTTGTGGGTTCGAGCCCCATGTCGGGCTATGTGCGGACAGCTAGCTCAGAGCCTGGAGCCTGTTTCAGATTCTGTGTGTCTCCCTCTCTCTCTCTGACCCTCCGCTGCTCATGCTTTGTCTCTGTCTCTGTCTCAAAAAAAAGAAATAAACATTAAAAATAAATAAATAAAAGGGTTTCTACTGAATAAGGTACAAGACGAGTTAGAAGGTATTTCCATGGTTATTTCTTCAGGCACCTTGACTCAAAGAACAGTCGGAGGAATAGCTCTGAGGCAGAAGGTGGGAGTGCTCTTGTTTCACAGGGTCTAGATGTTGTCTATACCTTGTGGGCCAGTGGGGGTTCCCAGGTTTGGGAGTGAGTACCCCAAGGGCATTCTTCTCTTTTACATTACACACAAAGGAAAATGGGAAGTTGATAATTGAGATGTTCAAGAGCAGGGGAATTTATTAGGTTTTCACTTAAGACATCAAAGACTAAGATTTCTTGATCTTAGTAATAAGGTCAGGTTTGTTGTTTCTTTAGTAAGCATACAGAGATTGGGCCATAAGAGAGGAGCTCGAGGGGGCACCTGGGTGGCTCCTGTTAGTTGAGTATCCAGCTCTTGATTTCGGCTCATGTCATGATCTCACGGTCATGGGATTGAGCCTTGCACTGGGCTCTGGGCTGGGCATGGAAATAAGATTTGTCTTTCCCTTTTTGTCTACCCTTCCACTGTTCGCACGTGTGCGCTTTCTCTCTCTCAAAAAATGAGAAGCTTGGAGTAGAATTTTAAATGGCCAGGTAGCCCAAGAGAACCTTGTAATTGATGCTTAGATTTGCTTTTTGAAAAGTCCAGGGTGCCATGATGCCTGTTTGGATATAAATATAACCATTGTTCCAAAATTAAGGTGTCCTAAGTATCAAACTTAGTTTGAATGAACTGCAGTTTTTCCTTGGAGACTTTATATCCCTGTAAGGCTAAAAATTTTAATAGGTGGATGCTGTCGTTTTGTGAAGAGACTTGATAAATGGAGCAGAGAAGCAAGTCATGTACATATTGTAATAGGATAGAACTTCTAGGAAATTTTATATGATCTAGATCAGCTTTTAAAATTTGTGAAAAGTACGAAGAATTTTCAGTAGAACTTTGGGGCACTACTGTCCAGGTGTATTGTACTTCCCGAGTGAAGGCACAGAGATAGTGTCTTGCCTTATCCACTGGAATGCTAAAGAAGACACTCTAAAGATCAACCATGGTGAAAAATTTGCTTTCAGTAGGGATAGAGGTCAGCAAAGTACAGAGATTGGGAACAACTGGGCAATGAAAGATGACAATGCAGTTTATGACTTGGAGGTACTGTAGCCGTTTTTTTGTTTTTTGTTTTTTTATCTGGTAAAGTAAGGCTATTGCAGGGACTGGTTTAGGGGATAAGGAGGCCTTAGGCCTTATTCCATTGTGGGCTTCATGTCCAGAAGGGCCTCCTTATTTGTAGGGTATTGATTAATTCTAGGGAGAGGCGTTGAGAGATCTAGCTGTATCTTAATAGGAGGTACACTGTGGATTCTGCCAATAACAGTTAACTGTTTTTCCCATAAAGAGTGGTAGCTGGTTCAATAGAGACAAATGATCAATGTCTTTGTAATTAGCTCTAGTGCCATCAGAGACAGAGCAAATAAAACATGTTGAAGGATCATTTGATTCACCTATTTGGCTATTTTGGTTGCTCTTTTAAAATTTTAGAACTAGTTTCCCTTTTGAGGAGAAAGAAATTCCAGCATATTTTTCCAAGAAATATCAATCCAATCAATAGGGATGAAAGAGCTACAGAGAAAAGGTTGGTATCTCTTGACCTAACCAAAAGGGACTAGGTTTAGAGCTAGGAACCTGTTGGGTTTTATTGGAAACCCATACTATTTTAATTGTCTTAATACTCTATGGCAGGAGCTATGTAATAACAGTGGGGTTGAGCACCAGGTATAGCTTTAATGTCCATAAGGACAGAGAGACATTCATTTCCAATCTGGAGAGTGGTTTCTCTGAGCCAATTAAAGGGAAGGATTGGGGGAAAAACTCCTGTAGTTCCTTGCAGTTCCAACATTGGGGATTGGCAGGGCACTGGGAAGTCTGGTTAGAGGACTGAAGGTGCCTGGCACTTAAGCCTGCAAGTGTCTTTCTTCCAGTGTCCTGGCTTTTTGCAGTAATGGCAGAGACCAGGAGGGTTGTGGGTTTTTTATTTGTTTAGGGGCCTCCATATTTTGGAGCTGAAAATTAAGGATTTTAGTGGTCTTCCTTTTAGTTGAATGATCTAGGGTGCAAGGGAGCTTACTTGCTGAATTAACTAAGTCTGGAGTGGACATAGTTTCCCATTCCATCCTGGTCCTTTTAACTAGAAGAGGAAGATCCTGGTTCAGTCTATTAATGAATAGAGTTAAAGGCTATCCAAATGAATTCAGCACTTAAAAGAAGAATTGTCTGCAATAATCATGCATGGATTTATTGGGCTTCTTTTATATAGGTCTCAGTCTTACTCCATTCGACTATCTCACAGATATGTTCGAATCAGATTTGTTCTTTATTGGGTGTCTACAAATGACCCATTTCATCCCTGTGTGACAGTTGGGTTAGGGGATGTGGGTGGTAGCTTCCAACTTTGTATCTGCAGTACCTGGCGCACAGGGAATAGGCCCACAGAATTTGTTTGATGATGGTTAGGTTTGCTTGTGGTCTTACTGCTCATAGAACACCCTTATTTTCTTCCATTTATTCTTTAAGTGACCCCATTGAGAACATCGGGACTCTTAATGAACCTCCCCATTCCATGTTCTCTACAGAAATTCCTTGCCACTCCAGCTGTGAGGTGGAAGTGCCTTGTTTAGACCTTTTATGGTACCCAGTTTCACTGGGTATACGGTTAGCAGCGGTTATCTTTTTTACCTTGTAGGTCCTTCTCAGTCACAGTGTTGATTACTTACCTTTGGATTTTTGATGTCAAACTCTGTGCCTTTCACATAGTAGATATTCAAGTATTGGAACAGTTGGGTTACTTTTCCCAAACTAATTAGTTTTTTAAAGTTTACTTTGTTTTTTTCTATCGTGCCCTTGAAATTGATCATTTATTTATCAGTATACATAGAAGAGTAATTTTAAGTAGGTTTCTAACCACGGCCTTGAGAGCTAAATCTGATTTTTGTTTTTAATTTTTAAAATGTTTTTATTTATTTTTGAGAGAGAGGTAGAGACAGCGTGAACAGAGGAGGGTCAGAGATAGAGGGAGTTACAGAATCCGAAGCAGGCTCCAGGCTTTGAGCTAGCCATCAGCACAGAGCCCGACGCGGGACTTGAACCCACGAACTGTGAGATCATAACCTGAGCTGAAGTCGGACACTTAACTGACTGAGCCACCCAGGTGCCCCAAATAGGATTTATTCTTAATTTATCTACATTACTAGAGGGATAACAGTTATATAAGTAATCAAAACCCTTGTGATGTCCAAGTGTTTTTTTTTGTTTTGCTATTTAATCTGATTTCTTTCTTTTGTCCTAATTGTTTTAAAACCAAAATGTATGTGTTTTCTTAAAGAAGGGACTGAAGCTTACTTTCTAACTAGGTTAGTCATTCTTGCAGAAGACTTCTTGAACCCACAGAACTTGGGGAAAGTGAAAGAGGCCAGCAGTTTATAAGGCCAGGAATGGAATTGGTTTGGGCATATGGAAAGGTTTGGAAACCAAGAGTGAGTCTAGCATTTTCGTCTATAAGCATACCAATTTATAAAAATCATAATCATACTGGGGCGCCTGGGTGGCTTAGTCGGTTAAGCGTCCGACTTTCACTTGGGTCATGATCTGGCGGTTCATGGGTTCGAGCCCCGCGTTGGGCTATGTGCTGACTGCCAGCTCAGAGCCTGGAGCCTGTTTCAGAGTCTGTCACTCCCTCCCTCTCTGACCCTCCCCTGCTCACGCTGTCTCTCTCTCTCCTAGAAATAAATAAAACATTTAAAAAAAATTTAAAAAAAAATCATAATCATACCAGTCTTTGGGTGCAAAAGTTTGAACTACTTCCTAGTACTTTTTTTTCTTGAAAACTTCCAAATAAATTTTGATATTTTGAATACCCTGTGACCCTCTTTGGTGAAGGTTGCATACTCTATTTTTTAACCGTGTATACATCCTTTTTTTTTTTGAATTTTTTTTATTTCTAGGAGAGAGAGAGAGAGACCGCGTGAGCAGGGGAGGGCCAGAGAGAGAGGGAGTCACAGACTCTGAAACAGGCTCCAGGCTCTGAGCTGCCAGTCAGCACAGAGCCCGATGCGGGGCTCGAACCCACGAACCGCGAGATCATGACCTAAGCGAAAGTCGGACGCTGAACTGACTAAGCCACCTAGGCGCCCCAACAGTGTGTACATCCTTGAGGTCTTCCTGCCAAAAGCTATGTACTTTTTTTTTTAATGAGTTTTCACCTTAATACACATATTAGAAAAATACAGGTGAGTGAAGACTACATAATTAATGATATACCCATTCAGTAGTTTATTGGATGCCAAGTATGTGCCAGACACAGTTTTATTTTATTTTATTAAAAAATTTTTTTAATGTTTTATTTATTTTTTGAGACAGGGAGGGGCAGAGAGACTGGGAGATAGGGAATTCAGAGCAGGCTCCAGGCTCTGAGCTGTCGGCACAGAGCCCAACGCAGGGTTCAAACCCAAAAACGTGAGATCATGACCTGAGCCGAAGTCGGAGGCTCAACTGACTGAGCCACCCAGATGCCCCGCCAGACACTGTTTTAAACACTAATAATACACTGGTGAGCAACCCAAAACTTCCTGCCTTTATAGATCGTAGCTCATGAGAGAAATAGTCAAAGTTTATGTTAAATGATGTTAGTGCAAAGGAAAAAAACTAAGTGTTTGAAGAGGACAGATTTGAGCTAGAAGATCAAGTAAGAACTCAGAGCAGGGGACATTTGAATACAGACTTGAAGGAAGCAAAGGAGAGAGTGGTGCATATACTTGAGAAAGAGCCCTCCCCACAGAAGGAATGGTGACTGTGGAGCCCTGATGTGGGTTGGAGGAACTAGGGGTTTAGGTTACTGATGGGAGGGAAGGGAGAGTGAGGAGGTCTGGATCATGTAGGGCCTTCAGGGAATACAGAAGAGACCATGGTTGCCAGGCTAGAGCTTGTTGTAGCTGAATATAAAATCCTGTTGTCCTCACTCAAAATTCTATCAGTTGTCAGTCTTTTTGAAAATTTTCTAATTTTTATCTAATGCATATATAGTCAAGTCAGATTTACTTTGTAAATCTAATACGGATCGTTGTGGAGTTTCACTCTGAATACCTGAAGTATTGATGTGAATGAATTTCACTTCTGGTGTAGAGAGAACTTAATGGGTAAAGGAGAAACCCACAGTCTCAGAGTCTCAGTTCTCACCTTATGTCTGCCCTTTTCCTCCTCTCATGTTAAATTACAGCAGTATCACATTTTAGTGTAATCTTTGTTAGCAAAGCTATTTCTTGTCTGGAATAGAAGTACAGTTTATAGCAGACTAGATATGGAGTCAAAATTGAATTAAATCGAATGACTGGTTGTGCGCAGGGACTTAAGAATAAGTGTGATATGGGGTTTTATGTTTAATAGAATTGTAAAAATTATATCAACAGGGCATGTTTTTATGGCCCATCTGCCAGGACTAGAAATAGCTTTGGTACCTGTTACTCCCTTAAACATGTATTTGCATTTCATCCCCTGTCAATATGAGGAGACGAAACAAAGAAAAATAAAATCAGAATTTTAGAGCTAGAATGAATTTTAAATGCTATCTAGTCCACACATTTGGTTTTACAGATGCGTTTTTTTTCAGAGTACACTCATAATGTTTTCTTCATAACCGTTCTTTAGCATAACTCCCATACGTAGTTGGTGAAAGAATCAGAATCTAACTCTCCTACAACTATATTTCCCCTGACATGTACTGACCTTCTGACAGTTGCCCCAAATATCAGGCAACTAAAAATTATAGCGCTAGTCAGATATTCTGTGTAATATATTGGATAGTGGTTCTCAAACTTAATGTTGAATAAGCCTCACCTGGGAAGCTTGTTTTTTAATATGTAGGCTTTCTCAGCTTACCTTCCGAGATTTTGGATCAGTAGGTTTGGAACAGGGCTGGGAAAAATCTGTATTTTTAATGACCTGGTGATTTTGAAGTGTGTCGCCTGGGGCACTGACCTTAAAAAAATGACGATTTCAAGGGGCAAAGTGATTTTAACAGTCATCTCTAATGCTTTATTTCCTATAAGCTTCAGAAAAGAGTAAAAGTCTACTTGGGTTGTTCCTTTGAAGAATTTTTTTTCCCTCTTACATGGATGTAAAGGCAGAGGACAGAAGCTCAGTGATTATTTTTGTTCCTCTGTCATTAGAACCTTGGGGTCATTATGATAAACTCATTGAATCTATGTAACTTTATGGTTACTACACATGATGAAAGAAAATGTGTTTCAAACTGAAACAAATTAAAAACATTTGGACAAGATGCTAGCTTATCACTGCTGAGATATTACTAAATTCGACGCTGAGAATATTAGAATGTTCAGTATTCATGGAGAGCCCTGGCATAGTACTCATGTATAATGAGGCACTATTTCTTCTTTAGCAGCTGGCATGTTCTCAGATGCTACCTGTCTGATTATGCATAGGTGCTAAGTGAATATTAAAAATTATGGGGGGAAGAGGCTTAGTAGGTTGAGTAGAATGTGTGTTAGGGTATAGCCTGTGGAGATTTTTTTTTTTTTTTTTACTGTGTAGTTGTATAGTTAACTCAGTAACAGGCTGGAATATGGTTTTAATGGAAAAGAAACCACTTGCCTTTAAAAGCATTATGTTCTGCTGAAAGTTCATGCATGACTAGTTTATTCCAGGTCTTTGGCTATGTCAGTATAAAGCTAATTCATTATATAAAAATGGACAATGGTCTTGGTTAATGGAATATAACAGTTGGGAAGAGAATTTTTTGCAAGGAAATAATACACACCTTGGAAGTCTGAAGGACAGGAAGCCACCAATACCACATTTGTTTGTTTTTTAAGTAATTGCAAGTAAATTTGCAAATACAGTGCTACTTTTAAAAAGTATTTAGGGGTTATTTCTTTCAGGCATTGCTACTAAAATTTTTGTAGCCGGCTTACAGTTGAGGAACAAGAGGTTGAACTTCCTAGCGTTCTAATTGCAGGAATGTGATGTGAAGAGAATTTTTGTGAAGGAGTAGGCACAGAGACAACAGAACTATGACACAGAACATCTGTAGGTTATTAGTAAGCTCATACGAGGAACTTAAATGGTTTTTAATAATTTGGTATTTTAATTTAAGGACTTAGTTATAGCTTAGCCAGTCCCATTATCTGTCTGATAACATATTCTGTAATGATGACCAACTCCTATATGTATATTTTTTAAACTATTAAGACATGGAAAAGGTTCAGTGAGCCTCAAATCAACTATTTGCTAGGTTTAGATTATACATGCAATAAATGTATATATAGTTGTACTTACCTTTACAAGGTAAATACCTAAAAGCTATATGTAAATTGATTACTTTTGAATGTAAACAGTTTAAATAAAATTTGTAGTAAGTCCTTTTATTGTTAAAGTCAGGTAACGCTAACTTAACCTGTTTGTAAATTTGATTCTAAATACTATATTGGGCTTTTTCCAAAGTGAAACCTGTATATGCATATGGGATATAAGTATGCATATATGTACAAAAGCCCTTTAAAAGGAATTCACCTTCCTTCCATAAACACCAGAACTCACTGTGCCTGTAAAATGTTTTTGCTAACATTTGCATCATTCACTCAAGTTTACACCTTCATGTTCAAGATAACGCTGCTAGGACTATCTGTGCATGTAGATTTTTGTCAACTCCCTCTTAGCCCCCAATAAGTCAGCTAACTTTAAAAAAGATTGTGACCCTTTCCATAAAATAAATGTTCATAAAACAAATCAGCATATTTAGCTTATGCAGAAATCAATTTGTCCCCCACACACGAGAAATTTCTATTTTGTAAGAATGTAGCTTGTATTACAGAGTGCAATAAAATCTGGTGTAAGAAATAAACTGTTTTGAGTGGGTTAAGTGATTATTCTGAATGTCTTCACTTTTCTAGTGTCAATTATTTGAGGGGGGGTGGGAGAAGGGGGTGGTAGAAGGATGAGGTTAACAAGTTTTTAAAATGCAGTAGACATACGTTGGTGTATTTTAGTGAGATACGTTAACGTAACATAGAAAAAACCTACTGGAACCCATTATGGCCTTGTCTTCATTTTCTTTTTGCTTATGCAGCAGCAGCTATCACATCATGGGCTGTAGTAACCCTTTCAGTCTCAGTCAGATGAGGACCTTGAAAATTAACCTGTGACCTCCATAGGATTGATTACAGCATTGCCGAGAATTAGATATGTACCTATAAAATAGTAAACTATGTACATACAGTGTACACACAAAATCAAGATTCATCACAGCAAACTGGACTACAGTTCCACCTTTTAGACTGGACTGCTTAAAGGCAACCTGGGAATTAGTACCAGTTTGTGAAAAGTTTATATTCTCCAGTATCTTCTTTCACTAAATGTTGTTCTTCCTTTGTACACTTGATTCTTCTAAAGGTCAGAGTAGACCTTTAGTTTTCTTCCTGGAACATAATTTGAGTCTGTCATGTCTACCCTTAATCCAACCTTAAATCTCCCCTCTGCCCTTAAAACATCAGTATTTCCCCCCCTATTAAGTTGGCTTCCTTGGGTATTTAGTGACTTTACATAACACAATGTAACTCCAGTATCAATTATGAAGTAGAGTATTTACTTCATTTATTTTCATTTAATTATGGTACTTTGAAAAGGGAGCACCTTTTCAAGAGACAGCTGCCTTTCCTGGGACATACTTTTCTCCTCACTAAGTGTGTCACCTCAGTTCTCTCAAGGTTGATCTATCTAAAAATGGAAGCTTAACCAGGTCCCTTCTTGCCTGAAACCTTTCATTGGTTTCCTCTTCCTTACACACCAAATAAATAAAAGTTAACATGTAATATAAGCTGTCTTCTGTCTATGTGTCCATCTGAATACGTTCTCCCTCAACCCAAATACCCAGTTCTTCTGGTTGTCTGATGCATCTTCATGGCTCTAACTTTACTGAACTTCTCCCTCTGCCCAGAATGCCCTTCCTCTGTCATCTTTACCTGGCTAACTCCTGCTCATTCTTGAAGACCTCACAAAGGAGACCTCTCCAGGAAGCCCACTTCTCCCAATCTTTGTCAGGGCCTTTTGTGTACTGAATCCTGAATATCTGTCTCTCATAAGACCACAAGCTCTTCTGGGCTGGGATCGTGGAGTCTTTGTGGCTTTGTTTTCTTTTTTTTTATTTGTAGAAGCAAGTACAGGTTGCTGGCCAGTGAGGTTGGAGATGGTAGGCAGAACCATTGACACGTATCTACTTAGTTAATAGGGTAACAACCATTTTAAAGGCTAAACATGTAAAATTCTATCTGTGCCAGAAGTAGCTGCTGCCTGAGATGTTTGACCATTACCTGCAGGTCAGCGTGTGTCTTTCCTTCATCTCTTTCTGCTGCAGAGACCGAACTGCTGCATATTCTGTTAGATGCAAGTGTGTGAGCATTCATCTGATAGCCAGGTTTAAGAAACTGTGTCAACTTTACCAACTTAAACTGGCAAACATTAGACGTACAGTAATAAGGTTTATTTAGAATATGGGACTGTGGTGAGATCATGGTATCAAGACCTTTTCTGTCGTCCATGAATCCTTGTATTGTTTTGGAAAACTTTCATTCTCCTTAAGAAATTTCTCGGTCTCTCGAACTGGGATTCAGAACTAAAAATGTCAAAAATATGAAATACCTGTTCATTTTTCTGATCCAGTATTTATTTCAGTTTCTAAAGACAGTCCTTTTTCCTGAGAGACCTATGTCATTATAAATAAACCATCCTCTCAGCCAGATCTGCCAAGCAGTATTGTGAGTCCTATTACTACGAGAGTAACTTACTGGTAATTGGACTGCAGCAACAGCCTGATTTGTACTACAAAGATAGAAATCACTGCTGCTTCATGCGCAGTGACCACTTACTGAAAACAGATCAAAAAGGGTATGAAGACCTGCTTTCCAGAATGTCAGTGAAAGTTCTTCTTCCCCACAAGTCTGATTTATCTTTGACTTCATTTTCCCTGTTTATCCTAATGCTCTTTATTTATGAGGTGACTCCTAACATAGGGCAGCCACCTGTTAATTACATACCAGCACAAACTATAAATAATAAATTTTCTGTGAGCTACCATTTAGAACTTTATAATGTTTGCTCTCAGGTAAATTACATCATAAGTCCTGCCTTTTTTGTGTTTTTACATGGGAACTTTGGGGCACATTTACAAGACGGGGAGAACAGTAAAGGTTAAGAACAGTGGAGGAAGGCTACCTGAGTGGCTCGGTCGGTTGAGTGTCCCAACTCTGGATTTCAGCTCAGGTCATGATCCAAGGGGCTATGGGATCAAGCCCCGTGTGGGGCTCCACGCTGAGTGTGGAGCCTGCTTGGGATTCTCATTCTGTCTCTGCCTCCCCCTCCCTTCCCCTCTCTCTGCCCTCTCACACTAGCTCGCTCTTTCTAAATAATAAATTTTTAAAAAACAGTGGAGAAATTCTGTATAAATAACAACCAAAACTTCATTATTTTAGTGACTTGATTAAAAGGAACTCAATTGTACAGTTGAGATCTTTGACATTGTAAATGATTTTTCATGTTTATTTTAAAGTAGCTTGGGAAGTTAGTCTTACCAGCAGGCCTTATAGGCAAAGCAAAAGCAAATAAAAAATAGCAAGTAATAAAATAATTGTTAATGACATTTTTGACTTTACCCTTTAAGTACATTTGCACATTCTGGATAAAGTTCTATGAAGCATTTGAGAGACTCTGTTAAAAGTGTCTCGAATAACATCATTCAAATCGAATATAAAATACTTTGTGGTCCGTTCAGCATCAAGATGCCTCATACTCTGGTTGTGTCTTGAGTTAGTTCTCCTCTTTCAGCACCTGC
This sequence comes from Hyaena hyaena, assembly GCF_003009895.1. Taxonomy (NCBI): domain Eukaryota; kingdom Metazoa; phylum Chordata; class Mammalia; order Carnivora; family Hyaenidae; genus Hyaena; species Hyaena hyaena. The sequence continues at coordinate 514,303 of NW_024081072.1, forward strand.
TGTGTGAGGTGATTTCACACCATGCCCAGGATGCGGGCCACCCACCAGCTGCAGGGCATGACCACCCTGCAGGCAGAGCGGCAACCTTGATAGTTGTAAGGCCACGGATAGTAGCCCCCCAGAGGCTCACAGATCTTCTGGCAATGAGTGTAGCTCCGCCTACATTCTATGCAGCAGATTCCTTCGTGGTCCAGTCTAGGGTCAAATGTCATGCCTTCCCCTTCCTGCTGCTGTGAAAGAAAAGGTAATTATGTTTTCTTCATAATGAGAATTCTGTAGCATACACATTATTTAAAAATATGATCCTAGGGGCGCCTGGGTGGCTCAGTCGGTTAAGCGTCTGACTTCGGCTCAGGTCATGATCTCACGGTTCGTGGGTTCGAGGCTGTGTCGGGCTCTGTGCTGACAGCCAGCTAAGAGCCTGGAGCCTCTTTCAGATCTGTATCTCCCTCTCTTCTGACCCTCCCCTGCTCACGCTGTCTCTCTCCTTCTCTCAGAAATAAATAAAACATTAAATTTTTTTTGAAAAGCTATCAAGAAAAATAAGATCCTGAGTTTTTCACTGTTACAACAAATAGGCATAATTTTCTGTAAGAAGTTTTCAGGTTTATAATCTGATAATTCAGAATTCCTTCTAAAAACTCAGCCTCCATCTGTCACTGGCAGGAAGGTGGTTTTGTTTTTTTGTTTTTGTTTTTTATGCCCTGAAGTTTCTCCATACCTTTACTGAGCCATGGTTACCTCTCAGTAGTGACTCATTTTAAATAGATTAACAAAAAGGAAAGCATGATTCAAAAGTGGCATTTCTGCCACTGCTAATTTAGTGGAACACTGGTGCCATTTTGTACTGGTGGCCTCCATGGCTCTTGGAGCATCTTTTGAAACTCATTGCTAAGCCGAAAGATTGCTATTCTAATTGCACTCGCTGAAAACGCTGATGTCTTCAGCTTCTGCCTTCATTTCCACATAAGGGGTCTGTAACACTCAGGAAAAGGCACCATAAAATGTGGAAAAATTCAAGACCTTAAACTTCCTAGTTTCTATGTGCCATTATTGTAATTACATAAACAGAATCACGGAGTAAAAATCAACTGTACAGTCCCCATTTTCACTACTGGACAGCTATCACAGAACTGGAAGCCACTTGACCTCTGTCAGACTTATGTATCTGGTTTTCCTTTTCATAGACTTCAAGGGGTATAGATTTTGTAATACACTATTGAATTGCATTGCCCAGAAGCCCTTGATGTATATTCCTTATTCAGTTGAAGTCTCTTTCCTAGAGTAACTGAGCCTGGGGAGATGCAGCACCAAACACAGGTTAGGCTTGAGCAGAGTGAACCTAGCAACGCTTCTCACCTCTTCTGGTATACAAAGAAGACTTCTTTTTGTGGGGGAGAGGGGTGCTTTTTACTATTAGGAGTATCAAACATACTCCAAAGTGGAGAAAACTGTGTACTGAACATCATCTAGTTTTGTCAGTTGCTAACCTTTTGTCAGATTTGCTTGACTTTTTCTTTTCCGAAGTATTTTAAATTTTGAAGTGAACTTAGAATGGAAGGTATTGTGACATTTCACCCGTAAATTAGAACGCACCTCCAAAACAGTATTTTCCCTACACAACTACCCTACCATTACCATACCTAATAAAATTTATTCCTTAACACCATTTGATATACTCTATGTTCAAATTTTGTCATCAAAATATTTGTCTTACTCAAACCATTCTTTTTTCTTCTTCTTCAGGCTCTTCTCATTTTTTCCCCTTATTTCTTGAACTGGCTTCATCAGGAACCGCAAAAAGAATACCACCTAATTAATTGTAGCTGACTCTTCCAGGGCAGCGGGAGTCAAAAAAGCCTTTTGGCTGAGGCATTCCCTCATCTGATAGTTCAACAAAGGTGTGTTAGGATTTAAAAGCCGGGAGGAACTCTCAAGGATATTTCCTCTCCAAAGATAGATATTTCCTTAAAGAAACTTGTGAAGGATTGAGGTAATGGGGAGATGTTTCTGCTTAAAACTGAGCATGAAGGGGAAAAAAAAACTGATACAATTGGAGTTTTTCAAGGAATATGGATTTCTCAAATCTGGAGGCAAAACAGACACAGTCACACACTGCCCTTCTGTGATGGAGCTGATGCCCTCCTCATCCCTTGAACCAGATTTAGCTAGCCCAGCTACCTGGGGAGTAAACTATATTAAATTTTCTGTTGGCCTATTCAGATTTTATTTCTCTTTTATTATTTGAGCTTCAGGGAATGAAGTACTAGGGTGTCCTGAATTTTCTAATAAGCCATGGGTTATTTTAAAAAATACAGTTTGCTCTAAATCTTTATAAAATTCATTAATCCAAAATGATAGACTAGGAAAAAAATGAAACCGTGTAGGACTGTTTATGCTAAATAGGAAAACTGTTGCAAATGAATTGCCTGTCTATGAAAAGATGCTTAACCTTACATATAATTAAAGATAGGCGAGCTAAAACAATGAGGAGATAGTTTTCACAGCCAAGAGACTGGTGAAGACTTTTTTAAAGTTTGAAAATAAATGGGTCCCTCTCATTATCACGGGAAGACATGTAACTGGCATAATTCCTTGGGAAACAGTTTGGCATCCTCCCATTAAATAAAGTAAAATTTCCATCTCCTTTGACCCAGTCTACCCATACATCAGTATTTATGCTAAAACCACATTCCCACATGGGTACAAGAGACATAATAAGACTAGTAATTAACACTGAGCTTTTAATGCCTGCTGTGTGCCAACCATTGTGCTAAAAGCTTCACCTGCATTACCTCATTTACTCCGTCCCATAACCCTGTGGGAAGTGTACAAGGTTGTTTACAATTAAAAGTATAAAAACAAAAGATAGGGAAATAATTTACATGTCCACCAAAGTAGAACCAGTTAAGTTTCTGTACATCTATCCATCCACACAAATGGACTATGATGTGGTCATTTAAATGAATGAGGTAGGGGTCCACTGGGTGGCTCGGTTGAACAAGTCAGCTCTTCATTCCAGCACATATCATGATCCTGGGGTCGTGGGATCAAGCCCCTCAGCGGGCTCTGCATTGAGTGTGGAGCCTGCTTAAGATTCTCTCTCCTCTCTCTCTCTCTCCCCACCCCCCTTCTGTCCCTTTCCCTGCTCACACTCACTCTCCCTCAAAATTTTTTTAAAAATTAAAAACGTTTGGGGCACCTAGGTGGCTCAGTTGGTTAAGTGACTGACTCTTGATTTTGGCTCAGGTCGTGATCTCATGGTTTGTAAGACTGAGCCCCATGTTGGACCCCACTTAAGATCCTCTGTCTCCCTCTCTCTCAGTCCCTCTACCGCTCATTCTCTCAAATAAGTTTTAAAAATAATAAAAAGTAATAAAATGAATGTGGTAGATGTACATAGAAGATACAGACCTGTCTCCAAAATACTGTATTGTAACTGGGAAGAAAGCAAGATACAGAAGTGTTGTATGCTCTTCTGTGTTAAAAGTGTGTGTGGGGTACACTTTCTTATAGAAAGAAACTGGGCAAATAGCTATTATTAATATGTTGCTCTAGGGAAGGTGTCTGAGGTGGAAGGGAAACACATTTCATTGTGTACCCTTTTATACTTTAAAATATATATACGCATGTATTATTTTTTCAGTTAAAAAGTTACAAAAGATGTAATGCTCTTACTCCCTACAGAGTATAGTAATGGTAAATAATATTTTGTTGAAGATTTGAGAAGTTTTTAGTACATTAGTTTCATCTTACAAACACCAATTCCCAGTGTTTCTGTCTAAGGTGTTTCATCTGTGTATGAGTCTGTCTCCCTCCTGGACTGAGAGCCCCTGAGGGCAAAAGTTACCTCCTGGCTGTGTGCACAAGGCCAGGAAAAGAGCAGGTTCTCAACAAATGTCTGCTGAATGGATAAATAAAGTGGATATAAAAGGGGAAAGAGAATACTTTCATTCTGTATGTTATCCTCAGGGCACATTCTTAGAAACACTTTTTTGAATAATCAAATTCCTGATATGAATTTGTCTTTATGGATTTGCCTCTGACTCAAAAAAAGGAGAGCACAGAAAACGACTTTGAATAAGGGTTCCAACCCATCTGGATTTCGCACTACAGAGACCACGCTTAAGTGTCTTACCCTCATCGAAAATTTTGCAACAAACAAATTCAGATGTCTTTTTTAAGTAATTGGTAAAAATCTAAGTTAAATATTAAATGCTCGTTTGAAACCTCAAGTAGAAATAACAACCGCTTCAATGTTACGTTCAACGGATTTGTCTGAGCAGGTCATGAAGACATCGGTACATACGTGGTAAGGGTTGTCTGGATTGAAGGGGTCTGAATCCTCCTGAACACTAGGTCTCGTTTCATTATTTGGTTGTCTAGGGCCTGCGTTGCGCCGTGGTCCGCTGGGTGGTCTCCTTGTGGTAGTTGTAATGACTTTTCTTACCAACTCTCTTCTTTCTCTCTGGATTTCTGCAAACACAACAAAACAAAACACCCCTGTAAGTTAATTCATTTATTTGGATAATTAAGGAAGTACTATATCAGAGTAAAAGCATAAAAGGATATCAAAAACATTTGACTAAATACTGAAATTTGTGTTGATGATCTTTTAAATAATAAAGCATATTTCAGAGTCTTAGGTTAGTAAACAAACAGATAACCAGAATTTGGTTTTACAGTCCTAATTGAGATCGGTAATTCTAAGGTAGCTGACAATCCATTCTCAATCCTTCTTTGCCTGTACTATCCCTCTCCTATAGGGGCTGAGAAAGTAAAATCTACTTGTTTCCCTAGGCTCCCTTACAATTCAGAGAGACCAAATGAAACATTTTGGGCCAGTGAGACGTAAGCAGAATATATTGGCGCAGTTTCTGGGAGAGCTTTTGCTTGCTTGGTAAAAGAGGACTGGGATAGCTTCCTCTGCCTTCTTTTCTTGCGCATAGACACATCTGGGTTGTGAGAGCCAATTTGTGACCAGAAGGCCTAGGCACAAGGATGATAACCAGGATGCGACGGGTAGCAGGACGGTAAGAGCCGTGTGATATCTCCGAGTAGCTGGTAATGCCAGAAGCCTCCCACTACGCTTGCTTCTTCCTGTATGAGGAAAGTCAACGTGCATCTGTTGAAACCACTGATGAACAGGTATCCTGTTAACTTTCAGCCCTGCGCATTGTTTTGCCGGTTTGTTTTTAAGTAAGCTCCATGCCCAGCATGGGGCTCAAACTCGCGAACCAGATATCCAGATTGCTATGCTTACCGGCTGAGCCGGCCAGGCATCCCAGCCGTGTGTGTTCTTAACAGATTGGCTATATATGTATAAAGCTTTACAATTTTGGGGGGAATTGTTATCTTGGTTGATTTCTTTTAAAAATCCTATGCGTGGGATAGAAAAGGCAGGTACTTTAGCACATGAAGGCATCAAGGCTCAGAAAGACCAAGAGACTTGGCCAGGAGCACAGAATGGGTGTCAGAGACAGGAGACAAACGTGAACCTCTCTGGCTCCCAGCCCAGTGCTCTGGTTCATCACACTACCACCTGGGTCCCACGGCTGCTGAATAACAAACATGGACAGTAACCACACAGGGTGGGCTTTGGTGTGTCTCTGAGTCAGAGTCATCTGTAAAATGGGGATAATGTACCTGAATTCACAGAATAGTGCAGGATAGAGGTGTACCTAAGAGTTTTAGTATATCATTTGGCATATAATAAGCACTCAGATGGTAGGTAATGATGATTATATCATGCAGTGTTATTTCTGAGAACTTAGATGTGCTGTACAGCCATGGGGAACTTCCGCAGACAGCTTCTGAGTTTCTGGGTTTATGGTTGGAGAGGCATCAGGGAGACCTGGCTTCAAATCTCAATACCACTTCTTTTAACTAACTGAATGACCTCAGGCAAGCTATTTAATCTCTGTGAACCTTGGTTTCTTCATCTATAAAATGGGAATATTTGTAGTCACCCGGACAGTTGTTGGCAAAGAGTAACTGGGCAAAGCTGTAGCACAGTGGCTGACACATAGCCAGAGCTCGGCAGACCCTCACCCTTCCCTCGGACTTTGTCCAGCGACCACTGTCTCTTGGTAACACAGGTCTGTGACCCTGATGACCCGCCAGATTAAGGATCCAAGGGCAGAGGTTGCTAGAGTTGGGGAGCTTTTATTAGAATTAGGTGGTCGAGACCATCCTGAGAGGGGATTTACTTTCTTGATTTTATTGTTAAATCTGACATTTATGAAAGACTGAAAAAAAATCCTCATCTTTAATGTGTGTAATCTGCCCCCTGGCTGTACCACAGTTACTTAAACCTTTTCATCGCTGGGGGCACTTGGTGGTTTCCACTTTTCTGGTGTTGCACGTAATATATGTAATTCTGGGATGGGTGTTGTGATGATTGAATACTTAAGATGTGGTCATGCCTGTGGGCTATGAGGGACCGGGCTCCATCTCAGAGGTAGGGAACGCGCTCTTTCCCAAAGGGCGAAGGTGGTCAGACTCGCACCGCCTTCACGTCCGCACTCCTACCCTCTGTCCTGCTCTGGCGACAAGGGTAAACTTCTGTTCACAGATGCATCCCCACTACCCACTACCGGCAACAAGTAAAAGGCACATAGGAAGCCTTCAAAAAACGTTTGTTGAATAAATGAATGAACTCACTGGGTAAGGGGCTTGTCCTCGCAAACAGGGATTAGAGAGAGCTCTACAAGGTAGCAGAGTCTGAGGCGCTGACTGGGCAAGGGGACAAGTATTGGAAGAGTAGTTCCTGGGAGTGGAAAGCAAGAAGGCCCATTCCATGTGGAGGCGGGTGAGGAACCGAAAGCCAGACCGCGGCAAAAGGCCAGAGTTGGGAGTCGCAAGCGCCCCCTGGAGCAAGAACAGGGAGGGCGAAGGTGCTGGTCCATTTGGCAGCCCCCTCTCTGGCCCCTAGGAGGTGACAGACACTGCTCATGCACGTGGCCCCAGGGTCCTTCTCAACTGTCTCTGCCAGTGGTTTATCAACTGAATCCTATTCGCTTTGCCTGGGCCAGAAAGCAACTATCTTACATCAGCTTTGGGACATAATGAGATTTTGATCTAGAGGAATAAATCAGCGATGGCAGAATCAGAAGCCTGAACTTTCTAAGCCTTGTCAGGTTTTTTTTTTTTTTAATTATGCTAAAATATACGTTAAAATTTACCATTTTAGCATTTTTAATTATACAATTGAGTGGCATTCGGTGCATTCACACTGCTGTGCGAACGTCTGTCTCCATAATTTCTTCCGTGTTGCGGAATTGTAACTGCACCCTTTCAAAAATAACTTCCCGTTTCCCCCTCCTAAGCCTGGTGGTTTTAATGCCTGTATTTTATGTCCATGCTGCTCTCTCTGTGTCCAATAAAATCTCCCAGAAAACAGTATTATCTCCGCTGTGTTGAAAGAAAGGCCCTTTTCCCACACTTGAGTCAGAACTGCAAAGTAGGCCTTTGGGGGGTCAGTGAGGTGACTGGTGGCAATGAAGAGTGAAGGTGCCCCCGGGGATGGAGAAATTTGGCCCTCAGAGCTCACCTGCCCTTCACCACCCACAGATGGCTCAAAGGTGTGCTCCAACAGGGGCCTTTCATTTCTTTTCACCAGACATAGGAGCTGATGTTCAAGCCTTGAACTTGAAGAATCTCAGCCTATGCCCACAGCAGCTTTCGGCTGCCCCATAATTCTAGGTGTGAGTATAATAAAGATTCAGCAGTATGACAGCTTCTTAGTCCCTTGATTCTCTGCCTTCAGAATAAAATAATGTAAAATTGGAAAGTGCAAACAACTCAGATTAAGGGGCAGAGCAGACGGGAGGGGGCGCGTCATAAATAAAAATGGCAGACAATGCAGCGGCGGTGTGTCTCCCTGGTCTGCTTCCTGTTAACCCTGCCGCTCAGTCCCTTCCCTAAAACATTCATGGCCGTCACCTTCCTTCACCTTCCTTCTCTTTGATCTCTCTTGCCAATTACTGAGACACTGTGACTTGCATCCTGATGCGTCTTCCTCGTTACATGCTCAGGCCTGTGGAAGGGCTCAGGAAATATACCAGCAGCATTAAGAAAATTTAAACTGTTACCTTTTGGATATGTTGGTTTAAGCCAGAAAATGGGAAGGTCGCCACAGAGTTCTAAGACCTTAGAACTCAGGAAGCTGTTGTCCTTCACGGGCTGGTCTACAGCCACCCAGATAAGAGAATTTTCTTCATACTTAACTGGCATGATCTTGCCTTCCTGTAAGTAAAAATGAAATGCATTGAGCAGAGAGGACAGTGAAACTTGCTGCATATTTACGAGTCACGTGCTGGTAAAACATTATTTCACCTAATAAAAACTTGAGAATTGTGTGTGTGGTGTGTGTGAGGGTTATGTGTGGTGTGGTGTGTGTGTGTGTGTGGTGAGGTTTAGGTGGGGGTATGTAGAGTGGGGGCTGAGTGTAGAGGTGTGAGTGTAGGGCAGTATTGTAGGGTTGTGTGGTGTGTGTGTCAGGTGTCAGTGGGGGGGGTAGGTAGTGTGTGTGGAGTGAGTGGGGTAGAGGGTATGTGTGGGTTGGGGGGGTGTCAGTGGGAGGTATATAGTGTGGGGGTGTGTATGTGGGGTATGTGTAGGGGTGTGAGTGTGAGGGGGTGGTATGTAGTGTGTGTATGTGGTGTGTAGGGGAGTATGTGTGGGGATGGTGTAAGGGTGTGTGTGGTGTGTATAGGGGAGTATGTGTGTGGGAGGTGGTGTGTGTAGGGGTGTATGTGTCGGGGGGTGGTGTCTGTCAGGAGCATGTGTGGTATGTGTGTGGTGTGTATAGGGCAGTATGTGTGGGGGGTGGTGTGTGTAGGGGTGTATGTGTGTGTGGGGGGTGTGGTATGCATGTGGTGTATATAGGGGAGTATGTGGGGGGGGTGTGGTATGTGTGTGGTGCATATAGGGGAGTATGTGGGGGGTGTATGTGTGGCAGGTGTGTGAGGTACGCTTGTGGTGTATATAGGCGAGTATGTGGGGGTTTGTGTATGTAGGGGTGTATGTGTGTGTGGGGGTGGTATGTGTGTATATATAGGGGAGTATGTGGGGGGATAGTGTCTGTAAGGGAGCCTGTGTGTGGTGTGCGTAGGGGAGTATGTGTGTGGGGGGTGGTGTGTGTAGGGGTGTATGTGGGGGGGGTCTGTAAGGGAGCCTGTGTGGGGGGTGGTGTGGTGTGGTGTGGTATGTGTCTTGTCTTTGTAGCTCTCTTCACAATACTGTCTTTGTCCCGCGTGCCGCCCTGCCTTGGATAACTGAAATGTGTGAATATTGAGTGTCCTGAGTGGAAGTGAAAATTACTTGATACCAACTTTGAGATTTAGGTTAATCTGATGTTTTTGATCAAAGATTTTTTGAGGAAAAGCTATTGAATGGACTCTGAAATCCTATAAAGGAGAGAGGAGCCCTTCATTTGAAGTGAAAATCCTTTGGGGTTTTGTTCTGCAGCTTCTGAACAACAATGGAAGAAGCAAGTGATTGGTTCTTTAATGTTTTCAGTTCAAAGTATTATTTAACATAAACCGTTTCTACATTTCCCAGCTATAACAAAACACATTTCAGATGTTCCTCACATCAAGCACACCACTGAGATTTCAAAGCTAAACCCTAGATTTTCTTCTACAGCGAGATACTGAAAATGGTCTGATAACCCAGGAGACAAATTTATTTTGCCAGGTTGTTCCTCTCATATATTTATTAATTTGCAATAAGTTGGAGAAATTAAAATGTTTTCTCCATATTTTTAACTAAAAGCAGGGCTTCATTTATGCTTTCTCCCCCAGGCTTATGGTTGCATTAAAACAACTTAAAGTTATTGGAGGAGGCTAACACTCAGGTAATCTAGTTATTTGCCTTAAATTAAATGGCTCCATCCAGGAAATGAATACTCTTTGGGTATAGCAGCTTTTTAAAGTTCTATAAAACTGACGAAAATTTTATAAGAGCAAGTGGTACATAAATCTACTCCATCATAATCTAAAGCATGTGGGGAAAGAGTGGGGCGATGGGGATAAGGCATGCATATGCATCTTACAAGCTAGGAATGTTAAATCAACTTAAGGCACACGGTCTCTGTCTCGGCTGCCCAAGCAAGCCTGTCTCTCCCTGCCCTGGGCAACACCGTCCCACTTCTGTGTGAGGCAGCAGTGTCCCCTCCCTAGGAGAGAGGCTGGCTGCTCGCTTTTACAGACCCTCCAGTGGCTTGGGGTGCCCTAGACTATGCAGTGCACACTGAAGTATAGTTGGGGGCTGAGAACCTCCTGATTTTCCTAACTAAAGGGAAGTCATGCTTGGCATTGCTCAGCCTCTTCCTGACTTCCATACTTGAATGCACGGTTGATATTTTGAAGCTGGAAGGAAAGGCCAAAAGAAATCAGCGATGCTGGCCACGGAGCCAATGCCTGCAGCCACCTCCTTCCACATCGCCTACTATGAAGAACACCAGATCGTTTTTGTTTAAGTCACTCTGAGTGTAGTTTCCTGCTGCTGCCAGCCAGACACGTCCTGATTCACATGAACACGTTGCCTGAATTTGACTTGTCCACCAGAGGGTCCACCAAGCACAATATAAACAATTAAAACCAGAAAAAAATAAATCACCTCTATGGTCTGAGAAAAGAATCAGATGCAGGCAAAGCTTTAAAATGCTAAACTGTTCATCACTGAATTATTTCTATATTCAAATAATTATTTTGAATTATTATTTGGTATAGTGAAAAATTGAAGATGGCTGAAGTATTCGAGAGCAAAAGACTTAAATTATAATCATCTGATGATGTGTAATACCTCCATTATCATCTACATTTTAGAATAACTAAAGTTAAGTGAAAATAGTAAGAATGTAAAGCAATATAACTTCAATTATGAAAAGAAAACACCCCCCCCCCACGCATGAAAAAAAGTTCACCAAAACATTAACATTAGTTATCTGTGGATTATACAATTGTGGATGATTTTCTTCTCTATTCTATGTAATTTCCCAATTTTCTACAATGACCAAGTATTGTTTCTAAAAATCAGAAAAAAAAAAAAAACCTGCTTGTTTTTAAAAGACCCCAGAAATGTCCCATGAGCTTATAATTAGATCTTGGTCAGCTGTGGTAGGAGAGCTGGCTCTTCTGGAAGGCAAGACAGAAGAACTAGTTCTACGTCCACTTAAGGAGGAAATGTACAGGCTTGTGTATTACAGAAATCGTCATAGGACTATAAAAAATGGTAATGCAGTAAGAGAATTTCAAGCGTCGGGGCGCCTGGAGGACTCAGTCGATTAAGGGTCCGACATCAGCTCAGGTCATGATCTCGCTGTTTGTGGGTTCGAGCCCGGCGTCTGGCTCTGTGCTGACAGTTCAAGAGCCTGGAGCCTGTCTTCTGATTCTGTCTCCCTCTCTTTCTGCTCCTCCCCCACTCGCACTCTCTCTCTCAAATATAAATAATATTTTAAAAAGTTAAAAAAAAGTTCAAGGGTCAGAACGAAGGAGATCTTGGTCTCGTTTTTTTTTGTTTTTTTTTTTAATATTTTTATTTATTTCTAGGAGAGAGAGAGAGACAGCGTGAACAGGGGAGGGTCAGAGAGAGAGGGAGTCACAGACTGAAACAGGCTCCAGGCTCTGAGCTGGCAGTCAGCACAGAGCCCGACGCGGGGCTCAAACCCACGAACCGCGAGATCATGACCTAAGCGAAAGTCGGACGCTTAACCGACTAAGCCACCCAGGCGCCCCTTGGTCTCGTTTTTATACTCTGTACTAGTAGGTTCACACTGAGAGCTTGGCCTTTTGTTCTGAAAGACACAGCTCTTGAAGGACAAATTGGAATATGGTCACAACCAAACACCGGGCAGTGAAGGTCTGGAAACCATCCGACAGGATGAATGGGGAAACCAGGAGCCGAAAACTGGAGACAGGATAGCCAGCTTTAAAAATTCACTGGCTTGAGGGTGTTATGCTGAGCGAAATAAGTCAGGCAGAGAAGGACAGCTACCATATGTTTGCACGTATAGGAGGATTAGGAGGAAATTAACAGAGGACCGTGGGGGAGAAGAAGGGGGGAAGTAGCGGGGGAGAGGGAGGGAGGCAAACCATGAGAGACTCTTGAATGTTGAGAACAGACTAAGGACTGATGGGTATGGGGGGGAGGAAAAGGGGGGTGATGGGCATGAAGGAGGGCACTTGTGGGGATGAGCACTGGGTGTTATATGGAAACCAACTTGACAATAAACTATTTAAAAATAAATAGATAAAAAAAATAAAAATTCATCGGTTTCAGCTTTTGTTTTGCTTCGAGATGCCTGCTGCGCTGTGACTCCTATGACAGCAAACAGTGAGGCAGCTTCCAGGCACCTTTGCTTACCCTTATTTTTCTCTTTTGCCTTAAGGGAGCTGCTGCTTGCTTTCCCTCCCTCTCAGGGATACAGGAAAGACCAAAGCTGATCATAATGGAATTAGTGATTTACAGCAGCCATGTAGTTATTATCCAGTAGGTTCTAGAGCCACGAGGAAAGGATGCAGACCCTTAGTTTGTAGATGACAAAACCAAGGTTCAAGAATTGAAGCCACATCCACAGCAAGTGTCAGAGCTGGGATTTGAACCCACATTTTTCTAACTCTGAAGTCTATCTTCCCACTATATCCTGCCACAGCTCAAATAGGAGACGATAATGCATGGAACCACTTCGTAAGCCCTAAAGTATCAAATAAATGTAACACATTAGATGTGTCTTTAGAACTCCGTGCAATTCTTAGAGTAAATTTTTATAAAATCAAGCTCAAAGGCAAGTTGTTAATAATAAATGGAAGATTTATACTTGAAATCCTCACAAGTCTGACATGTAGTAATTTGATACATGTTAAGGAGCTTCACTGGGCTGAACTCAAGGCAAGCGAAAGAAACCAGGGGAAGCCAGCTCAGCTCAGTGTAGGGCACAACGGTTTGAACTGTCCCCCTCCCCAGCAAGTTGCCTGGCACCCAGGGAAGGGAGCGCCCTGTCACTGCTTTCCAGCACATGCTGGATGACCGGCCATTGGAGATTTTCAGGAGGAGCCCCACACCGATTGGAAGTGAGGCTAGAAGGCTCCTGAGGCGCCTTTAATGATAATTTTGTTACGAGAAGTCCTTTGTATTGTTTTCATCACTAATCAGATAGTTTCCCAACATTAGGCAAACAGGGGCCTTGTGAAGACCAAGCCCTTTTATGTACTTTAAAATGTTTTGGGGCACCTGAGTGGTTCAGTAGGTTAAGCATCTGACTTCAGCTCAGGTCATGATCCCATGGTTCGTGAGTACAAGTTCCATGTTGGGCTCTGTGCAGACAGCCTTGATCCTGGAGCCTGCTTCGGATTCTGTCTCCCTCTCTCTCTGCCTCTACCCTGCTCGTGCTCTATCTCTTTCTGTCTCTCAGAAATAAACGTTAAAAAAAATTAAAAAATAAATAAAATATGGTTTACAGATGGGTCAGTCAGTTAAGCAGCTGACTCTCATCTCCGTTCAGGTCATAATCTCAGGATTCATGGGATTGAGCCCCATGTCGGGCTCTGTGCTGACAATGCAGAGACTGCTTGGGATTCTTCCTTTCTCTTTCTTTCCCTGCAAATCCCCTGCTCATGCTCTCTCTTCCTCTCAAAATAAACAAACATTAAAAAAGATGTGGTATACCATGTCTTATAAGAATGATCGCTTGGAATCGACAAGGTGAACCAAAAGGGTTTCAACTCCCTTGGCAGAGAGGGAATAGAGTTTATGTTCTGGTCACAAAACTATCCAGGAACTAGAGATGGAAAGGGCTGTGGATTCAAACGATGCCTACCAGACCCGATTGCGGTCTGAAGCACACGGGCGGTACCCACCAGTTCGGAGGAGATGCTCTGTTTGGTCGCGGTGCCCACCTCAGGAACGCGAGCTTTCACCTGGGCTTTGATGTAGCACTTTTCTCCTCCAGCAAAACGGATTCCGGTGATGCCCTAGGAAATAAAAGTTTATCCATCCATCTATCCATTCGTTCATTTATTCAATGTGTTGAGTGTCTACCATGAGCTGGGCACTGTTCCAGGCACTGGGTATGGGGATGAACAGAACATGTGGCGTGTCTGCACTCACAGAGCTCACCTCGTTGTGTTATTTACCAAAAATAAAAATCAGAGGAGAAGTCAGGTGGTGGCAAGCGCTACGGAGAAAAATAAAGCAGAGTGTGAGACAGGAATGACAGAGATGGCACTTTTGACAGCATGGTTGGGGAGGCCCCATCAGAGGCATGTGAGCTGACACAGAGTATGGCAGGCTCGAGCTGATGAGGGTCTACGGTGACCCTAGTTTCTGGCTCATAGTTGGCCTGTCGTCTCACTGTGTCCTCACGTGGTGTCCAGGAGGCTTTCTCTGACCCTGACTTCCAGTAAGCCCTCCAGTCTTCATTCCCTCCTGTGGCACTTAGTTCTCAGTGCCTGTGCCTTCGCTCCTTGTCAAGGTCCTGTCCCTACTCAAGGATAAGCCACTTTGACACTGGTATCAGCATCTTTTGTCTTTTTGGTGATCCCACAAAGGTTCTCAAAAGATGGGAGCCCAATTAATTAATTCCACGAATTCAGATCTTTCGTAAGTCACCGAGCCAGGGAAATAGCAATGCTTGTGACACCAGGAGCTGACCTTTATTCCTAGACTTTACCTGAGGACGCGGATACTTTGTTTTTGTCCCCTGTGAGACACAAACGGTGTCTCCTCCTTGTCAGCCTAGGGACCGGCCTCAAGGGAAGGCTCGTCCGTGGGGCTCCAGTCTTGGCTGACAGCTCGGCGCCGATGCTACCGCAAGTGCATCAGGCACAATGGTACGTTCTGTCCCAAGAGTGTTTCTTTTCACCCTGCTGGTGAATTTCATGACGAGCGAGTGGCCAGAAACAGTATGAAAGTGGGCAGAAACAGATTTTATGCCCGCAAACACCTCAACTTGTTAATCTTCTGTTCTGTTGAGACAAATGTCACGAAGATACAGAACTTGTCCCAGCATCAAGTGGGGAGGAAGAGCATTTAGAAACCTTGGAGTCCCGGCTCAGGACACTGTCCTCCTCAGTGAAGAACGGAGTTAAATGTAAGTCACACTTGAGGATACTCGTGGCAAGTAACACTGTTTGTAATCTGAGAGCCAGCAGCCCTACAAACGCTGGTGACAAAGCAGAGAGCAGAGAAGGAAAGGCTCGTTCTTCCCGAAGCTCCTCATGCTCTCCCTTGTGGCCTAATTGGCCACGTTCACCCATGGGACCCGTGTGTCTTAGCATCACCTCTCACCCAGAGAGTGGTGGTAGTAATATCCTCACTCTCTCCAGGAGGAGGGTCTCCAGGTTTACTGTGTGACTCCTCAACTCACTGCCCCAAAGCCACCTGGACAGATTTTTAAAACCACGGACACCTGGGGCTCTCCCCAGAGCTTCTGGTTTCACTGGTCCGGGGCAGCACCCAGACAGTGGGATGCTTCAAAGCTACCCATGTGGTTATGATGTAAAGCTGGGGTCTAAGACCATCGATTTAGGGAGAAAACAACTTGTTCAGGATAACAACATTTTTAAATGACTGAAACTGCCTGCTGTAGGTTGACTGTTTCTGTCCCCTCACTGGAATACCTATGTTGAAACCTAACCCCCAATGCAGTGGTATTTGGAGGAAAGGCCTTTGGGAGATTAAAGGCAGAGCTCAGGTGAGTGGGATTAGTGTCTCATAAAAGGGACCACAGAGAGCTCCCTCACCCCCCTTCTGCCACGTAAGGACACAGTGAGAAGACAGGCCAACTATGAGCCAGAAACTAGGGCCACCATAAACCCTCATCAGCTCGAGCCTTAATCCTGGGCCGCCCAGTCTCCAGAACTGTGAGAGATTCCTGCTGTTTAGAAGTCACTCCGTCTCTGATAATTTGCTAGAGCAGTGTGAATGAGCTAAGACACAGCCTCTGAGCCCAAGTTTCTTCTGTACCACCAGCTCACCAGTTTTCTCTTGCATCAAAATCACCTGGAAGACTTGATAAATAAAATAAGTGTTGGGCCCCACCCCCGAGGATTCTGATTCAGGTCTGGAGTGAGGACTAAGCTCTGCATTTCCAACAAGCTCTTAGGTGCTATGGCTGCTGGGGGCCTAAGGAACACATCTTGAGAACCACTGCTCTTTGCTCTCTCCTGAAGGCCTGCTGCTCTTAAATCTGCATGTAAATCTAGGCTCCTGGTTGGAGAAACAGAAGGGGGGCGGGGGGAACTCCTCTTCATCTCATACCCTCACATCCTCCGAATGAAATGCAAGGGCAAAACACCATACAGCCATCACCATATTCCCCAAGGAGAGAGTGGACTCTGTCGAAGGAGTCACAGCCCCAGCGTGAATGTTGTGTTGACTTAGTTCTGACAGTCTACGTGCTGCAAAGAGAACCGAAGCCCCATAGGGATGGGTCCTGTGGGAAGGAATTCACACATAGGAATCGCCTTGTCTGGCTACAGATCCATACCAAGCAGCCAGATTTATGAAGAGATTAAATAGTAGGAATGGGAAAGCACGAGAAAGCCAAGCAAACCTCCTGCTTGCAAACAAACAAGGCCTCAGAAGCTGGTGGTAATGAAGACATTTGCTAACAAAGATAATGAAGGAAGAGTCCAGTGCTCTCACATTCTTTTAACGAGAGTCAGGCAATCTCATTGTAGCCACGCATTTTTTCTTTCCAGAGAATCTCAGAATTTCTGTGGCTTCCACCAGAAGTTCCCAATAAGGGGTCCTTTCCCCAAGGAGGCACTTTAGAAATCATTCAGGGGATCCTGGGTTGTCACAAAGACTGGGGTCCCCCTGGGCTTTCTCAGGCAGAGCCCAGGGCTGCCGGGCCCCAGAGAGCCCAGGGATGCTCCCTTCCCCCGACTCCTCCCCACCCCCCCCAAAGACCTGACTGCCCCAGGGTCTGGCTGAGAAACCTGACTGTAAGTATCTATGCCTAGACTCAAACACCCTTTTACATATAAAGACAAAGTGACTTTGGGCATAGTTTCAGTGTACCATTGTGACATTGTGTACCATTGTGACATTCTTAGGAATGCAATTACCAAGAACATGGAGAGAAAATGGTAGTTTTGCTCACTGTTTGAGAAAATAGCCTGATGTTAAATCTGCCCACATGCACTTATGTCAGTCTGCATTTTAGGCTGTAGCATTGACAGCAATTCACCTATCGGAGCAAACATGTGACTTCAGGATGTTTTTGAGTACATCAGGCTTAGCATTAACATACTGAAGTCCAAGTTAGATTATAAATTACTTTGGTTTTATTTTTCTTTTATGTTTTAGTTGGGAGCCATATTGATTTTTTAAACTTCTTTTGAGTATGGTTGACACACAATGTGACGTTAGTTTCAGGTGTACAACATAGCGATTCAACAAGCATAGCTACCATCTGTCACCATACAACCTATTATGATACCATTGACTATATTCCCTATGCTGTGTCTTTCATCCCCGTGACTCATTCATGCCATAACTGGGAGCCTGAATCTCCCACTGCCCTTCATCCATTTTGCCCACCCCCTCTTTCCTCTTCCCTTTGGAAACCATCAGTTTGTTCTTTGTAGTTATAGCTCTGATTCTGCTTTTTGTTTTTTACTTTTTGTTTATTCATTTGTTTTTTAGATTCTATATGTAAGTGACATCCTATGGTATTTGTCTTTCTCTGTCTGGCTTATTTCACTTAGCATAATACCCTCTAGGTCCACCTATGCTATAGAAAATAGCAAGATGTTATCCTTTTTATGCCTGAGTAACATTCCACTTTATATCTATATATCTATATAATCTGTCTGTCTATCCATCTACCTATCTATGCCACATCTTCTTTATTCATCTAGTGATGGGCACTTGGGTTATTTCCATATCTTGGTTATTGTAAATAATGCTGCAATGAACATAGAGGTGCATGTATCTTCTCGAATTAGTGTTTTCATAGTCTTGGGGTAAACACCCAGTATTTTTAAGTTTTTGAGGAAGGGTTATATCAATTTTTGAAATCACTAACCTACCTATCTGTGAGATAGGTTATGCTACTTTATTTTTCTCTAGCTTTTTAAATTAAAACTTTCAAATAGACACAAAGTTAAAAGAAACTGTAGTGAACACTTGTATATGCCTATCAGTTTATTCTATCTTAATTTCTCACCAGGGTTATTATTATATAAATGAGTCATTAGGTCTGAGAGAGTTGGCTTAAACCAATAGCATCGATGCTTTTGAGGGTAAAACTTTCTAGAACATAACTCATACATTCTGAACACACTCCTTTTTGTATTCCTTGGGGGTACTGACAAAGACCTTATTGACCCAACTCTAGTCAGGCTCCTTTGAGTCCTCTTTTTGACTTGGTCCTGACTGTGGGCTCTTCTTGGCCAGTTTATTCCAGTTTTAGCAAGTATCTACCTTGACATCTGATCACCCTGGCTTAGCTTCAGAAAAATCCTGTTGGTTCGGTTTAGTAAAGAACTACTGCATGTCTTAGTAATTTTCTATCCACCAATATCCCCGCCCTACTCCTTGGCTATAAATCCCCACTTTTCCTTACTGTATTCAGAGTTGGACGCAATCTCTCTCCCCTACTATACAACTGCACTGTAGTAGCCTTCCTTGAATATGGTTCTCCTTCCCTTCTTTAACAAGTGCCTGAATGAGTTTCTTCCACTCTATGGAGCTGGAGTCCATAGCTCAATACTATTCCCTCTCTGGAGGGTTTTCTTCCTATTGGCTCTACTAAAATTTGGTGGGGTCGTCAGTTGGCAGGGGAGACTGTTCCCTTACGGTTCAGAGCCTTTTCTCATCCGGCCCCCGCCTCTACTCCCTTTCCCCACCATTCTGCCACGTTGGGCTACTTAGAACGCAAGGGCAGGCCTGTGCATTTGTATTCAGTATTCCTCTCTGAGTCTCTACTTCTCTGCTGGTTGAAATCCTAATCATTCTTCGAGACATGATTCAACTGTCACAACCTCTGTAAAACCTGCTGCAGTGCCCTCAGTACCAGCAACTGCTCCCTGCTGAGTCCCACAGCGCTGCATTTATATAGCTCTGTGGCAGCTTGTTTTCCAGGCTGACCCGAAGTCACTTCTGTGCAGAATGTCTGCCCCCCTCCCCTCCGGCCGGGACTGTGAGGTCCTGGAGGGAGGGAGCAAGTGTCAGTCATCTTTGCATCCCTTATGCTTACCTCTGTCCCACGCACACAGTAGGCCCTGAAAAATAAACACCTCTTGAGTTTGATGGTTTAAAGTATAGGAGAAAGTAATAGTGCCAGTACCATAGTGGCTGATTCATGTGTTTTCAAAAGTCCAGGCTTGTTTAAACCCATAACAGGTTCTATCCATCAAAAAAATGTCCTACTCACCAGTTCTGACTTAGAGAAATGTGGAAGCTATCAAAGAGAATTGATCAGTTTATAAAATATTTGTGGCCGTGTTGGCTTATGAGAACAAAACACAATCAATACCATTAATAGAACCAAAGGATTATAAAACAGAAATATAGGCCTGGGATTAAAATATTTTAAAAGTATACTCCTGATTCATGCCCCTTTGAGAGAGATGGATCTTTTCTTATTCATCTGTGAAGCTACCTGTGCATATCATGATACTGTGGCACATCATAGGTATTCAGTTTTGTTCTGGATTGAATGATGTGTGTGTGGAAATCACATTTTATCATTTTACACTGAGCAGTACAAAGAAAAAAATGCTTCTACCTTGTCCTGGGTCCAGCAGTAAAAGCCTTTAATAGGTCCAGAGAAATTATCTTTGTGCACTGACCAGAGCCATTTGCCAAACTCTGATTAAACGAAGCACACAGGTCACAAACGGGGCTGCAGGGCCCGCCCCACCCCCTCCCCCAGGCAGAGCCAGTCCCTGTCCTCAGCAATACCTAACAGCACGGGAGTTCTAAGGTTAGCATCTGTTTGGTATTCAGCAGGACTTGTGAAATGCATTCTGGCATCAGCAAAGGGAGTTCTTTCTTTCAAATGAAAAGCGTCTCTAGTTTTTCTCATCAATCGGCACAAGGTGGGTCGATGAGATGTGCGTAGGCCAATAAACTATCAGAAGAGTCATTATTTTCAACTGCCTTTTTTCATTATGTAGTCTCACCTACTCCATCTACAGATTTAACAGGACAACACAAACAGTGATGCCTTTTCCTCATTTAGGAACAGGAAGAGGATAAGATATCTACGTGGGCCGCCAGGAATGAGGGCCCGGAGCGATACTGTGCTGCACAGGCGCAAAGCGTCATGGCTCAAACTGCTTCTGCATTGAACTTTTGAAAACAAATGTGTTTGCTTCTTTCAAAGGAGACTCGAATGTTTTATCTGTAATTGGCCACAGTCAGAAAACATAGGATTATAATAGGGGAATCTCTCCATGTTAATTTTCTGGATTAAATTCTGGAAATCTGAAGAACTGGGCAACCTGTTGTTGATAAGATTGATAAGTCATTACAGTTTCCCTCTTGTCTCTAAGTTCACATTTCAGACTTTGCAACATTCTAGGAAACTCTGAGTCTTTTATTCACTGTGTTACAGAAAGCTGCTTGGAAAGAAATAGCTCTTTCAAGTCCTTTTGCCAAGACCTTATATAGTTTTCAAGAACTTGTTCTTTTCAGTGCCAAGGTGTTGTGTTTTTCATTCTGAAAATGTAAAGGACAGAGAGTGGGCCTTTCTCAGAGAGAATACGCCGCGTAATGCATGTGGGTTAGTGGCACCATGACTGCCATAAAGAACGGTTACATTGGGATGTGTGGGAGAGATGCTTTTCCCAGGATTAGGAAAGTCTTCCTAAATGGTTTACCTCTCTAAATGCATGAAATATACTTACATTCTGGAAATCATTAACTTCAATTGCTTCTTCAGCTCCACTTCCCATTTTAAAGGTCTCCAGGTTGTTTCCAGCATCTATTTCCATTGACCCGTCTTGTAATTTCCCATTGATACTCATGGTATAATGGACATTGTAAATCTGGAAGTGAACGTAGAGGTCAGCGAAGCTTTCCTTTTTAGAGAAATTCAGGGCTTATCTTTAGATGTGCAGTATATGAAGTAGCTATCATATTTGTTAGAGATACATTGAATCATTGCTAATAGTAGCATATTTAGATATGAGGACGCCATCCATACGCCCATTACTTAATACGGTGATTTCTTTGAAAATATCTTCCAAGTAAAACCTTTGGTAGAATTAGTCTACTAATTCAAATAGCTCAGTGATTTGCAATCCTGGCTGCATATAGAAGTATCTGAGGAGAATCTCTACCTACCATACATGCGTTTCCCCTGAAAGAATCAAATCAAAACCTGTGGGAATGGGGCTTGGGCACAGATCTTTCTTTTTCTAAGCCAATTAATTCTACTTTGCAGCCAGAGTTAAAACCCATCGATAGATGGTTAACCGGATTGTTAACTGAACAAGTCTGCAGCTGCCACCTCAATTTGAAAGTTTATTTTTAATTTTTAAAATGTTTATTTATTTTTGAGAGGTGGGGGGGAGGAGCATAGAGAGAAGGAGACACAGGATCCAAAGCAGGCTCCAGGCTCCGAGCTGCCAGCACAGAGCCTAAGGCAGGGCTTGAATCCCGAACTGCTAAATCATGACCTGAGCTGAAGTCAGATGCCTAACCAACTGAGCCACCCATGTGCCCCAATTTGAAAGGTTTTTAAAAATCCGTTGGTTAAGATTGGGCACGGAGTATGGTATATAGTCAGGACTAGACAGGACTGGGATATGTATGATACAGGCAGAGCAGCATTTGTGGAGAGCAAGGTCAATGTGCACATCTGTTTCAGCTCAGAGTGGGAGTTATTCATTTTAATGACTATGGGACAGGCATGTGGTGTTGTAGGGCATATTGTTATGAGACGTGTGGGGGAAGAAGGGATGGAGACTTGGGCTCAACAGAGAGCACTGGCCCAGGAATCAGAAAAATGAGTGCCCACCCCACGTATCACTGGGTCTTGAGAGTTGCCTTGGGCATAAAATGAAGAAGTTGGCCCTCATAGATTGTTCTCATTTATGTCCTTGGAGCTCTGAAGTTTCACAGAGGTGGCCCACAGGTGAGGGTGGCAGAGCACGTGGGGCTATGACATGGTCCTTTCTCTCCTGTTCATCTGCAATTTAACCAGGTGGCTCTGCTTGTTGTCTCCTTTGTTTTGGATTTCTTTTCTAAAATTTCTTTTTAAATTTTTTAAAAATTTACATCCAAGTTAGCATATAGTGCAACAATGATTTTAGGAGTAGATTCCTTAATGCCCCTCATCTATTTAGCCCATCCCCCCTCCTACAAATCTTCTGGTAACCCCGTCTGTTCTTCATATTTTAGAGTCTCTTATGTTTTGTTCCCCTCACTGTTTTTATATTATTTTTGCTTCCCTTCCCTTATGTTCATCTGTTTTGTATCATATGAGTGAAGTCATATGATATTTGTCTTTCTCTGACTAATTTTGCTTAGCATAATACCCTCTAGTTCCATCCACTTGGTTACAAATAGCAAGATTTCATTCTTTTGATTGCCAAGCAATACTCCATTGTATATATACACCGTACCTTCTTTATCCATTCATCCATCAACGGACATTTGGGCTCTTTCCATACTTTGGCTATTGTCCATAGTGCTGCGATAAACATTGGGGCGCATGTGTCCCTTTGAAAAAGCACACCTATATCCCTTGGGTAAGTACCTAGTAGTGCAATTGCTGGGTCGTAGGGTAGTTCTATTTTTAATTTTTTGAGGAACCTCCATACTGTTTTCCAGAGTGGCTGCACCAGTTTGCATCCTCACCAGCAGTGCAAAAGAGATCCTCTTTCTCTGCATCCTCATCAACATCTATTGTTGCCTGAGTTGTTAATGTTAGCCATTGTGACCAGTGTGAGGTGTATCTCATTGTGGTTTTGATTTGTATTTCCCTGATGATGACTGATGTTGAGCATTTTTTCATGTGTTGGTTGGCCATGTGGATGTCTTCTTTGGAGAAGTGTCTATTCATGTCTTTTACCCATTTCTTCATTGGATTATTTGTGTTTGGGGTGTTGAGTTTGATAAGTTCTTTATAGATTTTGGATACTAACCCTTTATCTGAAATGCTGTTTGCAAATATATTCTCCCATTCTGTTGGTGCCTTTTAGTTTTGCTGATTGTTTCCTTTGCTGTGCGGAAGGTTTTATTTTGATGAGGTTCCAATAGTTGATTTTTGCTTTTGTTTCCCTTTCCCCCAGAGATGTGTTGAGTAAGAAGTTGCTGCAGCTGAGGTCAAAGAGGTTTTTGCCTGTTTTCTCCTCTAGGATTTTGATGGCTTCCTGTCTTATATTTAGGCCTTTCATCCATTTTGAATTTATTTTTCTGTATAGTGTAAGAAAGTGGTCCAGTTCATTTTTCTGCATGTCGCTGTCCAATTTTCCCGGCACCATTTGCTGAAGAGCCTGTCTTTATTCCATTAGATATTCTTTCCTGTTTTGTCAAAGATTAGTTGGCCATACATTTGTGGGTCCATTTCTGGGTTCTCTATTCTGTTTCATTGATTTGAGTGTCTGTTTTTGTGCCAGTACCATACTGTCTTGATGATTATAGCTTTGTAATACAGCTTGAAGTCTGGGATTGTGATACTTCCAGGTTCGGTTTTCTTTTTCAAGATTGCTTTGGCTATTCATGGTCTTTACTGGTTCCATACAAATTTTAGAATTGTTTGTTCTGCTCTGTGAAGAATGCTGGCGTTGTTTTGATAGGGATTGCATTGAATATATAGATTACTTTGGGTAGTATTGACATTTTAACAATATTTGTTCTTCCTATCCAGGAACATGGAATATTTTTCCATTTTTTTGTGTCTTCTTCAATTTCTTTCATAAACTTTCTATAGTTTTCAGTGTATAGATTTTTCACCTCTTTGGTTAGATTTATTCCTAGGTATTTTATGGTTTTAGGTGCAATTGTAAATGAGATCGATTCCTTGATTTCTCTTTCTGTTGCTTAATTGTGTATAGCAATACAACAAATTTCTGTGCATTGATTTTATATCCTGCGACTTTGCTGAATTCATGGATCAGTTCTAGCAGTTTTTTGGTGGAATCTTTTGGGTTTTCCATACAGAGTATTATGTCATGTGGGAGGAGTGAAAGTTTGACCTCCTGGCCAATTTGGATACATTTTATTTCTTTGTGTTGTCTAATTGCTGAGGCTAAGAATTCCAATACTATGTTGAATAATAGTGGCAAGAGTGGACATCCCTGTCTTGTTCCTGACCTTAGGGGGAAAGCTTTCAATTTTTCCCCAGTGAGGATGATATTAGGTTTGGTTCTTTCATATATGGCTTTTATGATCTTGAGATATGATCCTTCTATCCCTCCTTTCTTGAGGGTTTTTAATCAAGAAAGATGCTGTATTTTGTCAAATGCTTTCTCTGCATCTGTTGGGAGGATCATGTGGTTCTCATCCTTTCTTTTATTGATGTGATGAATCATATGGATTTTTTGTGGATATTGAACCAGCCCTGCATCCCAGGTATAAATCCTGCTTGGTCGTGGTGAATAATTTTTTAGAACTATTGTTGGATCCAGTTAGCTAATATCTTGTTGAGGAATTTTGCATCCATGTTCATCAGGGAAGTTGGTCTATTGTTATCTTTTTTAGTGGGGTCCTTGTCTGGTTTTGTAATCAAGGTAATGCTGGCTTCATAGAAAGAGTTTAGATGGGGGCGCCTGGGTGGCTTAGTCGGCTAAGCGTCCGACTTTCGCTTAGGTCATGATCTCGCGGTTCGTGGGTTCGAGCCCCGCGTCGGGCTCTGTGCTGACTGCCAGCTCGGAGCCTGGAGCCTGTTTCAGTCTGTGACTCCCTCTCTCTCTGACCCTCCCCTGTTCACGCTGTCTCTCTCTCTCTCCTAGAAATAAATAAAAAAAAAAAAAAAAAGAAAGAAAGAAAGAGTTTAGATGTTTTCCTTCCGTTTCTATTCTTTAGAACAGCTTCAAGAGAATAGCTATTAACTCTTCCTTAAATGTTTGGTAGAATTCCCCTGGAAAGCCATCTGGCCTTGGACTCTTGTTTTTTGGGAGATTTTTGATTACTAATTCAATTTCTTTACTGGATATGGGTCTGTTCAAATTTTCTATTTCTTCCTGTTTCAGTTTTGGTAGTTTATATGTTTCTAGGAATGTGTCCATTTCTTCCAGATTGCCCATTTTATTGGCGCATAATTGCTCATAATAGCCTCTCATTATTCTTTGTATTTCTGCTGTGCTGGTTGTGCTCTCTCCTCTTTCATTCTTGATTTTATTTATTTGGGTCCTTTCCTTTTTCTTTTTGATTAAACTGGCTAGTGGTTTATCAATTTTGCTAATTCTTTCAAAGGACCAGCTTCTGTTTTCATTAATCTGTTCTACTGTTTTTATTGGTTTCGATAGCATTGATTTCTTCTCTAATCTTTATTATTTCATGTCTTGTGTTGGTGTGGGGTTTTATTTGCTGTTCCTTTCCTGGCTCTTTAAGGTGTAAGGTTAGGTTGTGTATCTGAGACCTTTCTTGCTTCTTTGGGAAGACCTGGATTGTTAAATACTTCCCTCTTATGGCCACCGTTGCTATGTCCGAGAGGTGTTAGGCTGTGGTGTTATCATTTTCATTGGCTTCCATGTACTTTTTAATTTCCTCTTTAATTTCTTGGTTAGCCCATTCATTCTTTAGTAGGATAGTCTTTAGTCTCCAAGTATTTGCTATCTTTTCACATATTTTCTTGTGTTTGATTTCGAGTTTCATAGCATTGTGGTCTGAAAATAGGCATGGTATGAGCTCAATCTTCTTGTACTTATTGAGGGCTGATTTGTGACCCAGTATGTGATCTATTCTGGAGAATGTTCATTTGCACTGGAGAAGAGTGTGTATTCTGCTGCTTTAGGATGAAATGTTCTGAATATATCTGTTAAGTCCATCTGGTCCAGTGTGTCATTCAAAGCCATTGGTTCCTTGTTGATTTTCTGATTAGATGATCTGTCCATTGGTGTAAGTGGGCTGTTGAGGTCCCCTATTATTATGGTATTAATATCAATGTTTCTTTATGTTTGTGATTGATTAATCTATATATTTGGGTGCTCTCCCATATTTGGAGCATAAATGTTTACAATTGTTAGATCTTCTTGGTGGATAGACCTCTTAATTATGATATAATGCCCTTCTTTATATCTTGTTAGTCTTTATTTTAAAATCTAGTTCGTCTGATATAAGAATGACTACTCCAGCTTTCTTTTGCTCACCATTAGCATGATAGATGGTTCTCTATCCCCTTACTTTCAATCTGAAGGTGTTTTTATGTCTAAAGTGGATTTCTTATAAACAGCATATAGATGGATCTTGTACCCTTTCAGGCACTGGCCTTTGTTCAGCAGAACAGAAGATACCAGCACGCTGTTTCTGGTTGTGTTCTCTTGTCCTTTCCAGTCCTTGTTGCTTTTGGTCTTTTTTTTTTTTTTTTTTTTCATCTTTTCTCCCCTCAAAGAGTCCCCCTTAAAATTTCTTGCAGGGCTGGTTTAGTGGTTATGAATTCCTTTCATTTTGTTTGTCTGGGGAACCTTTTATCTTTCCTTCTATTATGAATGCCAGCCTTGCCAGATGAAGAATATATTTTTCCAATTCTGCACATTGAATTTGTCCTGCCACTCCTTTCTGGCCTGCCAAGTTTCTGTGGATAGGTCTGCTGCAAACCCGATCTGCTGTCCCTTGTAGGTTAAGGACTTTGCTTTTTCCCTTGCTGCTTCTGTGATTCTTTCTTTGCCTGACTATTTTGTGAATTTGACTATGATATGCCTTGTTGATGGACGTTTCTGTTGAATCTAATGGGAGTCCTCTGTGCTTCCTGGATTTTGATGTCTGTGTCTTTCCCCAGGTTAGGAAAAATTTTCAGCTATGATTTACTCATATAACCCTTCTACCCTTTATTCTCTTTCTTCATCTTCTGGGACCCCTATGATTCTCCTGTTGTTCCTTTTTAATGAGTCACTGATTTCTCTAATTCTTAAATCATGCTCTTTTGCCTTAGTCTCCCTCTTTTTTTCTGCTTCATTATTCTCCATAAGTTTGTCCTCTATATCGCTGATTTGAAGCTCTGCCTCATCCATCCTTGCCGCCATGGCATCCATTCAAGATTGCAGACCAGTTATAGCATTTTTTGTTTCATCCTGACTAGATGTTACTTCTTTTATCTCTGCAGAAAGGGACTGTAATCTATTTTCAACCCCAGCTTGTATTCTTATTATCGTGATTCTAAATTCTGATTCAGACATCTTGCTTGTGTCTGTGTTGATTAAGTCCCTCGCTATTGTTTCTTCCTGCTCTTTCTTCTGGGGTGAATGCCTTCATTTCACCATTTTGAAGGTAGAAAACAAATTATTAAGGAAAGATATTAAAATTATAAAATTAAAAACAACACACACAAAAAAATCAAACAAACGATGCTAAATTCTTGGTGTATTTTGGTCTGGTTGTTGAAAGGAACTTGACAGATTAGAGAAAAGGTGGTGAGGAAGCAAAATGCTTGAAAATTTAAAAAAATAAATACAATGAAATAGAATAAAATGAAATGAAGGAAATAAAATAGAATTTGAAAAGTTTACAAAATGTAAAACACATAGAAAAAATTAAAGAAAAAATATTTTTAATAAAAATTGAAAATAAAAGCAATGTTTTTCTTTCTGTATTCAAGAAAAAGAGGAAGAAAAATAAAATAATGGACCAGCTAACAGACTGAAATACAGTTGAAGTTACATAGTCTTCCCCTAGAAGTCAAACGATGAAGCACTTTATAGTGTCTAAACTAAGTAGGCAGAAGACACTTTGTGGCATTCCTGAAGAGTGAGGTTGGCCCATTTGGGCGGGGCTTAGTGTAACGGTTCCGTTCTCCACCAGATGGCGCTGCTTACACCAGATGGCGCTGCTTAGCTTACTGGGGTGGATTGTTGTCCCGCTTGTAGGTGCGTATGCGCATGCGCGGGAGGAGTGAGCATGGCGTCACCCAGCTCCTCAGCCTCTAGTATCGGAATGCTGTTCTCCCCAATCAGCAATCGTGCACCCGTCCTTTGTCTCCGGCTTCTGTCTAGTTCCCGCTTTTATATTGTCTGTGACCAAGCCGTCAGGTTGCCAGGCGGCACCTCCCTCCTGAGTTTTACCTCGGATGCAGCTGTTTTTCCCGACCCCTTATTTCTGGGAGACTTGTGGCTTTGACTGCTCAGATCTTCCGGGAAAGCGTCTCACTGAGTAATGGCCAGGTGCTGGCCGCATCCAGGAACATTCGCGGGACTTTGCTGCTGCCAATGCCCAGAGACTGCAGCTGGGTGCCAGCGCACCCCAGGAAAAGTTCCCGCAATCCTGTAGCAGCAACGTTTCAGGGATTATGGAAAATCACAACACACACCTGGCACCAGGCTTCACCCGTAACGTGCTGTTCCAGCCCCAGTGAATGTGCTTGCTCTCTGGGGTCGGCTGCCACCTTTGGCCGTGGGGTAGCCGCACACCCTCTACCAGTGTCCTCGGAAGCTGGGGAGCCGCCTCTCCCCATGTCGCTCTCTACTTCTGGGGATTCGCCCTTCCCACCAGACACTGCCAGGTAACAAACTGTTTCAGACTCTGTGCTCCCCATGTTTATAGAGTCCTAATGGAATTTAAGCCTTCTCCTTTCTCCGTTTTTGGTTCAGTCCCTGTGGCTGTTTCCACTTTCTCTCCAGCTGCTTCTGGTGGCGGAGGGGGGAAAGGGGCTTTTCCTGTACTCGTCTCCCCACCCCTGTCCTCTGCGAGCAAAAACAGCTCTCTGCCCGCCGTGGCTTCTCGCTTCCCCAGTTCACTCTCCGAGCCGCGTACCCGCAGAGTTCTGTGGTTCAGGTTGTGCAGATTGTTGTGTTCATCCTCTAATCAGTTTTCTAGGTGTGCAGGATGGTTTAGTGTTGATCTGGCTGCATTTCGTGGATGTGAGATGCAAAAAAGTCTTCCATACTGTTCTGTCATCTTGGCCCCTCCTCCTTTATATTTTGGATTTCTAAGTAAGATCTTAAAAAAGATAACTCCATGAAATATATATATTTTTAGTTTATGACTAAATTAGTTGATCCAAAGGGTTCTCTTGGTTTAGACAACTTGTTAGTATACTAACTTAAAAAATCACACACTGCTCCTGCTCAGTGTGCTGCTGCCCTGCTAGAACTTTCTCTGCGTTGTGGGGTAGTGGGTGGGTCTTGTCTTCCCTCCCCTTCCCTCCATCTTTATTTTTCTGACTTAGAAGCATACGGGTGTGTACACATACACATATATATCTTATATATAATATACAAGATATAAAATCTTTAAAGAGGAAGGACTAAGAACTGATAAGAGACACTTGCTATTTAGTGTCAGGTCAGTAGGTCAGAACTGCAAATTGCACAGATTCAATTCAAGTCTGATTGTCTCCCTCATTATGAAGAAAGATTGCTACATGGACAAATACCAGAAGAAGTATCTGTTATTACTGGATCATTACTTGTAGAAAACTCATTATCACAAGACCCACAGAGCACAGTTTTATTTTACCGGCAGAGATGTAGAAACGGCTTGGCTAGCCAGTACCCTTTCAGGCACTGGCCTTTGTTCAGCGGAACAGAAGATACCAGCACACTGTTTCAGCCAACTGTGTGTCAGTGCCCTTCCTTCCATCCTGGTGAACTTGGATCTCTGCAGCACAGTGTCCTCTGGGGTTGCCTGATCCTAAGAACCACTTCTGGAGTTTCTGATTTAGCAGAGCTGGAGCAGAGCCCAGCAGGCTGTGTTCACTTTGCATCTCAGGTGGTCCTTCTGATCAGCCCAGTTTGGGAAACCTGTTTTCCTTGGCTGGGCCCATGCTTTTTGCAGGGAAGGTTTAGAAAGCAGGCTCTGTTCTGTCCCTGTGCTCTCTGAGCAGCCACTATTCACATGGGCTAAGGATGACTGTCAAAAGGAGTATGGCAGACAACATTTGTGGGAGTTCCTGCCACAAGTATCCTTCACTCATGCAACAGGAGGCTGTGTGTGTGTGTTGTGTGTGTGTGTGTGAGAGAGAGAGAGAGAGAGAAAGCATTGCATGTAAGCTTTTACTAGTAAGGCAATGGAAGATTTCAGAAATAAACAGTTTATAAGTTCTTAGCAGATCTTAAGGAGAAAAAATTATAACACTGGAAGAGTGGTTAGTGGTTCTAACTAGGCATAAGTATTGCATCATTTTTTAAAGTTTTCTTATTTACTTATTTAGGTTAATTAGTTAATTTACTGAGAGACTGAGGGGGAGGGGCCAAGAGAGAGCGAGAATCCCAAGCAGGCTCCGTTCTCCATACCTAGCCCCACGCAGGGCTTGAACTCACAGTCCGTGAAATCATGACCGGAGCCAAAATCAAGAGTTGGGACGCTTAACAAACCGAGCCACCCAGGTGCCTAGGTATTGCAGCATTTGTCATGTAGCTTTAGCCCATGCTTTATGAGGAGTACACTGTCTCCAAGGGCAGCAGTGAGAGGTCTGTGCCCCCCTGAAGGGAATGGGGGGAGGGTAAACAGTCCAAAGTCATTTCCAAAGTACTGGGCCCTACCCTCAGAAGGAGGCTGGGCTGGTGGAGTAGTAATCACCTTGTCTGCTCTGAGCCAGTGGAGCTGTGGGTACCTAAGCCTATTTTCTTTTTTTTTTTTTTTTCTTTTTCCTAAGCCTATTTTCTAAGCACAGTGAAGTTTATTGTTTGCCAAGATTCTGCTCAATATGGTGCCTTTTATAGCCAAGAATATTTGTTAATGAGTTTCTAATGAAGCCTGGGTTCTGTAAGATGAATTACATAACATTTGGGAGAATATCTAGAAAAATCAGTTGGAGAATAAAGGCCCCAAGCAATGATCTCATCCCCTCTTCCCACAGGGTCGGATGGTCAGCTTTCTCTTATTGGTGGGACTATCCCAGATTTCAATGCCTGTTCCATTTATGATAATGCCTCATAAATTTATGAGTGAGACATGGCTTCAGTATTTGAGCCTAGTCGCTTGTTCCCCAGTTATGTTTCTACAATCCTGCAGCTGACTTCCAGTAAGCCTGTCCTAAGGGGATTTACCCATATCAGAGGAATAGGAGGCGAATTACAGCTGCTTCTCCTCTATAAACTAATATAGAAGAGCAGAGGCATGGATAATCCCCAAAGAGTGGGCAGTCCATTTGGTGGGGGATGACTTTTTGTTTGACAGAGACTTACCTTTTTGGATTACATTTTGTCTGGGCTATTTACACTTTCAGGAAGAGCAGCCCTGTGCAAGTGCTATGCATGGATGGTGCCAGATGTACTCTATTTCCTATTTTGTGGTTTGTTTTTCAGACTTGAGTGATATAGATCAGCACCAAATATTTTAGGAGTAAAAAAAAAAAATCTACCATGGTTTTCTTCATTCTTCTTTCTGTAGAGGAAATAGCAGTAACTTCGACTGTTGGCCAGAAAATGTGATTCACTCTTCCTCCGTATTCTTAGAATTTAATACTGCTCTCTCGGACCAGACTCTTGTGGTAGTAGAAGATGAGAAGAGGGAGCCCTACTTAGTCAGTATGAACATTCAATCTCTCTTTTTAGAAGCTTGTCAGTTAGTTGTGTTTGTCTTGAACAATTAAATGCCAAAGGGAATTCATTTTAATATACAGCATGTCTAAAATCTTTACCCTCCAAAAAGCAAAGCTATTTTTTATCTCCAAATGACCTGTACCACTGAGGTTCTGTTATGGAAAAGACAGCTTTTACATTCGAATACCATACAATTTCCCAAGGGTTTACAGTCGAAACCCTGCTATTAATGGAGATGTAAATCTTAAAATTGTTCCCCTGTTCAGATTTGCTGCTTTCAAACATGAGCATCTGGCCTAACTTCTCTATTTAAAATACAAATACATTAAGGCACTTTTCAAGTATACACAAAAATACTGTGCAGCTCTGATCTTACAAATCGATGCTTGTAAATTTGATATAGTCTCTAAAACAGACTCTGCTAAATGGCATGATTATCTACAGTAGGCATTTGAGTTAAAAATACAAATTATGCAGTGACTGCAGAAGATGTGATGTGTAAAATGGTTGAATTGCTTTCAGCACCATTTTCTCTAAGTACTGGAATTCGTTCATGCTTTGAATTTCATGGTGGGGGGGGGTCCCCCACAAACAGCAGCCACAGATCCTCTGAGGGAAGTGATTAAGAAACAGCCCTTTGTGTGCACCCTGGAGATGGAATTCTTCTCCATTAGTGGAAATAAGCTTATACCAGGCCTGGCAATGGTCATCAAGATAAAATGCCCCCCTTTACATAGGTGAACAAAATTCAGAGTATTTAGCAAAGACCCTGGAATTCTGCCCAGTCAAGCTAGCTGCAGTTTTTTATACTCCTTGAGAGAAGGTGGAGCTTTAAAAGAAATAGTTACATACAAAGAAAGTGGGACAGCAGTTAGTGAAACATTTACCCCTAAATCACACGTGACTAGGCCAGAATTGATTTTTAAAGAGATTTGCCGCCTTTAAGGAAGTTAGACCATTTCTTTTCCTTAGGGCAAGAGAGAAGGGAGCGTTCACGGACAGGTCACAGGCAATAAACAGACAAAAACTCCTGAAAGTTCAAATTCATCCCCAGTAGTGGGTCTGAATATTCCTGCACTATCTTTGTCCTAGGTTCTTAAAGTCACAGCCTTTCTCAGCTGCGAGAGGCCTCAAAGATCACAGAAATCCACTTCTTCCCCAAGGATGAGGCCAGAGGGGTGCCTTGCCTCGCCCACAGTCACAGGACTGCTCGTGTGCCAAAGTCACAGGACTGCAAGCGCCCGGCTGAGACCGGCAGAAAACGGCTTTCCCCTAACAGTCCGTGGATTTTCCTGCTACTCTATCTTTTAATCTTCTCTGTTAAAACCCTGGCTTGCTTTCCCATAAAGTTACCAAGAGCAAAAAGCGGCGCAGCCGTGTGGGAGGGAGGGCAGAAGTTGGCCGGAGGGGACCCAGAGGAAAGCGCGAGCCCGGCGCTCTGGCTCCACCTAGAGGGGAACGTGCGGGTGACAGCGAGGACCCCGCGGCCCCGTGCGCCTCCCGGCCCTGCGCACCCGGTCTCGGGTCCGCACCCCTGTGCGACGTCCTCTGGACTTACGTGATTGTCGCTCCCCTTCCAGAAGTAGAAGGCCCCGATGGCCCCGAAGAGCAGCAGCACCGCCCCCGAAATGAGGACCACAGCTCCGACCTTGAGCAGGCGCGCGGGGCTGGAGGGCTTCACGGTCACCGTGGCGTACGCCTGCGGGCCGGGCCGGGGAGAGACCGGTCACTTCTGCGCTTCGTCCCCCCCCCCCCAACTCCAGGCTGGGGTGGGAGACAGCGTGCCCCCTTCTGCCACGCTCCCTCCTGAAGGTCCCTTGAACTCAGACGTGGATGTGTGTGCGATGAGCAAACTTTTGCGGAGCAGGGCCAGCGCCGCGTGGATGCGCACTCTCCTCCCGCCACAGGACGCCCGCTCCGGGGTCCCGTCCCACCCTCCCCTTCCCACCGGTCTGCGGATCCCGGGCCCCCTGCACACGCGCATCTTTGGGGACCCACCTCCCACATTTGGTGTCACAAATCCCTGACTCCGGGCAGTGGATCCAAAGCCGGGCCCTGCTGTCCACTGACCCGGCAGCGGGACCGGGATCCAGAGCCGTACTCACCGGGGGACTGCAAAACTCGACGTCGTCAGGCCCCACTAGGGCAATGGGGACTTTGTCGGAATTTTCTGTCATGGCTGTGGCGGGAGGAGCGAGACACTGGGAGACTCCGCGCGCGCCCTGGGCTCTGTCCGGCTGCCCCAGAGCGCCGGGCATTTCAACGCCGCGCACAGGCGCGTGCACACACCGTGCCCCGTCCCGCCCGGGCCAGTCCTGCAGTCCCCACCCCTTCCAGCGCCTCACCTCTCTCCTCCCTTCCCTCTCCCGCCGCCCCAGCAGCAGTGTGAGCGTGTGCTGCATCCCGGACGTCCCCCCCCTCCTGTCTGCCCCCGCATCTCCTCCCCCCAAAACACCCTGAGTGTGTCACAATGGAGATGGGGTGGGGGTACACTGGGGATGCTGAGTCCTGCGATCCCAAGAACTGTGAAAATGCAAGGACTCTTCCTACCATCCAAGGATCTCCTAAAATGTCAGAGAACTCTACTGTGACACGCGGCTAGAGGCCCATTTCCTGCCTTTGTGTGTGTGCTGGGAGCTGGTGGAACAGAACAGAGTGGAGAGCAGACTCTGGCATTGCTAGAGGACCCCTGAGACTAGAGCATGGAGCAGGGCCCTGGAGGTGGCCCTGGCCATCGTGTCTCCGGGAGGTGAGGAGAAGGGTAGGAACAGCAGTAGCAAAAGTGAAAGCCAAACAGGGGGATCTGGGGGAAAGGAGCTGGGGGAGACCAGAATCAGTGCATTCTATTTGGCTGACTAAGTAAGTTAAAGAACAGACAAATCAACAATGGCAACGCGCGTGTGCACACATGCACACACACCTCAAAAACATTTATGTCCAAAGGAATAACTAAAACATATATATTTTTTAAAAAGCAGAACGGGGAGAGTATTTTTTCACTTTTGGAAATGCCATCTGCCAGTACTAGGATGACATAATGCCTCATTTGGAGCCAGGCTTCATTAATTCATATTGAGTTCTAGCTTTGTGCATAGTCCTCTGCTGGGGAGCAAGCACCTGTGAGGGTGCATGGGAGGAACCGTCTTTTCTGAGCCAATGGAGACTGGATGGGCCCGCTGCAGCCAGAGGAAGTGCTGTCGGCGTGGAGCAGCAGGGCTGGGAAGGAGCCGAGAATGGAAGAGATGCCCACAAAGAAGCGGTAGGATTTGGCAGCTGCTGGGCTGGGGAGAGAGAGGGCCTCCCGTACAGTGCTGTGGGTGAGTGAACTGGTACAGCCCTTTTGGAAAGCGATTTAACTCCCAAATGCAAAATCCAATTTATTTCTGTGGGTCTATCCCACAGATGCACTCGCAAGGGTGGATAGATCCCAGATATGCAAGGATGCTCACTGCAGCATGCTCATTAGAACAAAGGACTAGAAACATCTTGGGTGCCCACAGCAGAGAATTTATGGTACATCCTCACAGAGGGCTCTTTGGCAGCTATTTAAAAGAAGGGAGCAGCTTTGGATTTCCTGATGTACAACACTCCTTAACGTATTTTATGTGAAAAAAAGCAAAGGATGGAAAATATGCATAAATGCCTTCAGTTGTATAGAAACATGTGAACAAAAATATATGTATGCGTATACTCTGTGGAAAGATACACAAGGTACTGAGAGTGGGGGTTGCCTCTGAGGAGAGCCGTGTGGCTTGGGGAAACCATGGAAGGAAGATACTTCATTGTGTGCCTTCTGGAATGTTTTGAATTCTGTATTGTAAACACGTATTAACTCTTCAAAAAATGAGTGAATAAAATAAAAAATAACAGTGAATTGGGATGGGGGGAAGGAGACGCAATGCCTGGAGAATATTCTTTTAGGAACTTTGGCACTGAGGAGAAAATGAAATGAGGAGGCTAGATCAAGGGAGTTGGAGGATCAAGGAAGTTCTCCCTGACCCCCCTGCTACCCAGTTGGAAAGACCTTTGAAGGCCACAGGGACAGGGGCAGAGAGGACAGAAAGATGGGGCAAGCAACAAGATGAACCTTGAGAGGGAGAGAGAGACGAATCGGAGTAAGTGATGGTCTGGACGCTTTGGGGACATGTGGACTCTGAGGAGAGGCACTCTGAGGGAAGGGTGAAGTGTGAGTGAGAACTGCAGGTTTCTATCTCATTCATAACAACAAATGATGCACCGTGTGCCAGGCAGAGCACAGGAAGTGGCTGATTGAGGCTTGAGGGATGGGGGTGAGGGGTGTGCGGGGAGACCGTGGCATCCTCTGAGCACATTCTCTTAAAGTGGTATGTTTTCAACAATTTTAATGTAATATGTTTCCATGAGGATGGTCAGAGGTGCTGAGAAGACAGTAGGAGCAGTAGCTGGGTAAGGGGCCTGTGGAGAAGGGGATCAAAGGGATGCTCATTTCACAGACTTGTTTCCCTCTGCCTCCTTCCTGCTGGTCCAGATTCACAGGCCCATTCCTTGGAGATTAGGACCCAACTCTGCCCTGTGCCAGCTCTGGGGACACAGTAGTGAGCAAATGAGGCAGGGTCCCTGCTCTTGAGTTGCTTATAGTGGAGTGGAAAAGACCGTCATTAAGCAGGTAATCACAAAATAATGGTGTCAGTGCATTTTGATAAACAATATGAGAGAAAATTACAGGGTCCCCTAAGATACTAAAACATCTATTTTACACTGGGTGAGGAAAAGGGGGCAGCACCCGAGGAAGTGACATTTTATGTGAGAACTGAAAGACAAACAGGAATTTTCCAGGTGGAGATGAGGAGGTGGGTGCAGGGGTGTGGGAAATGTGAAGAGACAGCGTGTTGCCATGAGGTGGTGAAGAGTTTGCCATTTGAAAGGAGAAAAGTGTGGATCGTAGAGAATGAAAGAAAGAAAGTTAAGGCCAAATGAGGCCTTCTAGGACATGTTAAGAATTTTGAATGTTTTCCCCTTAGTACTGGGGAGTCGTTAGGGGTTTGAAACAGTGGAATGGACATGATCGGGTTTGCATTTTAAAAACATCATTTGGGCATCCAAGTGAGATGATGGTGGTCAGAACTAAAACAGTCATAAATGATGGCGATGAGAAAGAAGGAAGGAAGGGACTTGAGATTTGTTTCATACCTAGAATGGACAAGCTCTGGAGATTGAGGAGTGTGAGGTGCGTGGGAGAGGGAGATGTCAGGATGACCCCCATGTTTTGAGCATAAATAATTGGTTAGATGTAGGGAACACTGGCCGAGTCTGGGGCCCATTAAGCTTAAGAGCTTTGAAAATTCCAGGAGAGATGTACTTAGTGCCAGTAAAGAGGCCGAGAGAGGCTCTGCTGAGATGGAAAGTTGAGGGACTGAGCAGGGCTTGTGAAGTAGGGGAGAAATTGATAGCGTTCATATGAGAAATACAATACAGAGTTTACAAAAGCAATGATCATTTGGGGCTGGGGAGCATGCAAGTGCCAAGATTCTCCATCAGCACCGAACAAACTCAGAGTGGAACAGAGGGCACTGGATGATGCTGGGGGTAATTGGGTGTATTAGCCAGTGTTCTCCAGAGAAACAGAACCGATAAGATGCGTATAGGCCCAGGGAAGCAGGTGGTCAAAGTCCTGTGTGGAGTCCTAAAGGCCTAAAGGCCCTGAGCACAGATGTCCAAGAGCAGGAGAAGATGGGTGTCTGGGCTCAGGTTCCATCCACCTGTTCTATTTGGGCCTCAACAGATTGGATGCCACCTACCCACATTGGAGAGGGTGAATCTTTACTCAGTCTACCCATTTAGATGCTATTCTCTTACGTAAATACCCTCATAGACACATGCAGAAATGTTCACCAGCCACTCTGGCATCCCTCAGCTCAGTCAAGCTGACACCTAAAATTATCCATCACAGTGTGTTAATTAACTAGATGGGGTGGAGGGATCCTTTCACCATGTATACACATATCAAATCACCACGATGTAGACTTTAAGTAGCCTACAGTTTTGTATGTCAACTATGCCTCAGTAAAGCTGAAAAAAAAAATCATCACACTGGGCATTGAGGATGGCCTTAGGAAAGGCCAAAGGTCAGGGGCTGGGAAGAGAGGTCTGGGAAGGAGGGAGGGGCTGATGAACTGGGAGAAAAGGGGAGACGTGGTGTGATGGTGGTGGCTTGAGGATCAGGAGGAGGAAGAGCTCTGGAGAAAGAGAGGGAGAATGAGACTTTGAGTTCCTAGAGGTGGACTGGTTCTGTGAGGGAAGTAGGCCTGAAGTGTGGGCCTAGTGACATAGCGGGGTTGGGGGATGATGGCTTCTAGGGTTTGAGGATATTGAGGTCAGGGCATCAGAATCAGTGTGGGGTTTGAAGTTGCAAGTAGGCCCAGTAGGGATATGATAAGGAAAAATGGAGAGGGAGTTGCAGAAGTGGTTAAGGAAAGTGGGGGAATGTTCTGCATGGAGCTCCCTAGCCAGAGGTGAGGGAGCGAAAAAGGAGGTATGAATGGATGTGTGAACTTCAGAAAAGAAGACTGTGTTCTGAGAGTGGTGGGAGACGAGTCCTGGGATGGACAGTGCAGATCCAGAACAGCTCTTGTCTGCAGGGAATGGGGATGTGCAGAGCCTCCCTGTTCCAGGAGAGGGATGGAGAGTGGCAGAGGGCTCCAATATTAGGACTGGTACAGCAGCTGCTTTTATTTTTTTAATGCCTATTTATTTTGAGAGAGAGAGAGGGAGGGAGAGTGTGCATGAGCGTGTGCGAGTTGGGAGGAACAGAGAGATGGAGAGAATCCCAAGCAGACTCCGAGCTGTCAGAGCAGAGCCCGACACGGGGCTCAAGCTCACAAACCATCGTATCATGATCTGAACCGAAACCAGGAGTCAGATGCCCAACTGACTGAACCACCCGGGTGCCCCTCGTAGCTACTTTTATACACAGCTTTCCGCCACTACTTTCTGTACACTGGCATTTAGGAGGAACCGGTGGGCAGCTTAGGGACAAGTAGTTAAAGATAAAAGAAGAGGTCTCACAGAGCCACTAACACAGAAATTACTCCATAGAGGCAGTGGAAGTTTCTCTAGAATTTTCTGATGTGACACTGACATCCACAATTTAGGGAGACTAAGAGGACATTGATGTAAAGCTATCATAAGCAGTTAACTTTTTGTGTGTTATTCCAGAGTCCCTACATCCCTGTGCTCATGAACTGACTGGCCCGTGGGTCCTGTTTACTTCTCCTTTCCCACTTGCTGTTGTGCAGCCAGTTTGGAGTTAACATAGCAAATGTCTTCCTGTTGGCATGATAAACAACATTGCATTGATGGTAGATGCACTACAGAAAAAAAATGTCTTCTTCCAATGCTAAATACCAGGGATTAAGTTATTATCAGCCTTTGTGGATTATCAAAGCAGGGTTTCTTCCCTTTAGCTTAGCCAATTTTGAGCCTTACAGATTTGTGTCAGTCCACATAGATAGGTTAATTTTCAAGTTATCTTTATTAAAAAAATTTTTTTTAATGTTTATCTATTTTTGAGAGAAAGAGAGAGAGAGAGAGAGAGAAGACAGAATCCTTAGCAGGCTCCAGGCTTTGAGCTGTCAGCGCACAGCCTGATACGGGGATGGAACCCACGAGTCTCAAGATCATGACCTGAGCCAAAATCGATGCTTAACCGACTGAGCTACCCAGCGCCCCTCTATTCAAGTTATCTGTAACTATTCATCCCTGCGTTGCCTCCTTCTCCTCATCCCAATGTCAAAGTGTACAGAATGCGCAGAACATCGTGATACCGAACTGCGTACACATCATTGGAGTTGCAGCCTGCTCCTGCATCCCTCCAGGTGGCTATTTCTTGGCTTGTTGGCTCCGTCTCAGCCTCCCAATGTCATGAACTGAAACGCCTCCCAGTGGAGCTTTACATGGCAGTAATCCCCGGGAGGACTTGAGAACGCCCTCCTTGCCGGCCTGCATCCTTCCAGCCCTGCCCTCATCCATCTCTCTGTACCGTCTGGAGATCAGCTTTTGCAAAGGGCAACTCCTATCCCTTCACACCTCTGCATGGGGACCTGCAGTGGCTGTCAGTGCCATCGGAGCAAAGTCCAAACTCTTTTAAAGCATCTATGAGGCTCCGGCCATTTCCCCAGTTGTTTCATTGCCTATTTTTTGGTCTGTTTTCTCTGCTAGACTGTCACGTCTGAGATGTCAGGACTGTGTCTTATTCACAGTTGTTCATTCGACAGATGCATAGTTAATTAATAAATGAAAAACAGTGCAAGGGCCATATCAGGAACATTTGCTAAGTCATGGTTCAGAAAACCTTGCTGAAAAGGCTCACTCTCCTCATTAATTGCTTGTTACAGAATTATGAATGGTCAGTCACCTTATGGTATAAGCTACTCTTGTGTTCAGTGACCGCCATTTTTAGCTAAAAATCAGAACTCATGGTTCAACAGAGGATTTTTGCCTTGCTTCCAGATAGAAGAGGTAGTCTTAGATATGTAGCTTGGGTTCTGACCATTGGAGATTTAGGGGGATAATGACATAGAACATGAAGTATCAGAATCAGTCCAGAAAATCTGGGACCTAGGATCACAGATCTCAAGAATCACAGAAACGTTGCACCTGGACTGTATGACCTTGTGTTTCAGTTATTTTGTGAAGAATTCCTAATCCCTCTCATAAGACAGCAAGTTTCTGGCTTACTAGCAACTATCTTATACATCCTTGGGACCTTTCCAATGTTCAGTGTGGTGTGTTGAACACAGTAGTTCTTGATAAAAGTTTATTGAATGGTTCAATAAGGTCTAAGTTAGTCATCTCCTCTGTGTCACACTTGATTGCTCAGGGGAATGGAGACAAAATACTCAGGAACTTCTAGACTGTTCACAACAGAGCAATTACCACTTGAGCCCACTGGGATTTGCCCTGGGGTCCCCCCAGAGAATGGCTCATCCAATTAACAGTTTATTCAAAATGACTGCAACTTCAACGTATCTTTCCGTGGGGTCACTAAGGAAAATGGTCCAGGCTGGTAATTTTCAAGTCCCATCTGTAGGGATCTTTATGGTTTTTTCATCCATACTCATCCAGATACCTTTTTCTGTCAGTTGTGGGAAAGTCTTTCTAAGAATAGGGGCTGAGAAAATAGATAGGGAAAGCCAATTGCATTCTCTTTGCTGAAAGTCATAAAAATAGGAATGGAGAGAAATGAAGATGGGGGCATTCTGAAGGGTCATTAGGTCTGCCTCCTCTTTATCATTGCTGAATATCTATTGCGTGTCAACTCACAGAGGGCACAGTAAGTGGGTAGGATCCCTGCATAGCACGTTAATCCATATGCAAACACAGTGACCCCAATTGCTTTGCAATAGAGAGCCACATGGCCCGTGCCCTTAAAATACATCATTTGGGCAGCTGCCAGCGGGCTGATTTATCCCAGCTGGCCAGAAGCAGCCCTGAGATCATCAGCGCCTTTGTTAATTGGGAGAGAGGGGCAGAGGAATCAAGATATTCCTGGGCACCAAGCATTCATTAGCCACCTGGCTTTCCTAAATTATGATCCTGCCATGATTTTCCCAGTGCTTCAACTGAAATTTTAATATTTGGAATGTATTAATAACTCGGAACATGTCATTTCCTGAATAAGCAATGCCCTTCTGGACTCATTGGAGAAGGGAGTCCAGAGAATGGATGGTTAAACAGCACAAGATATTGGCTACCCAGTGAAATGAGCAGTGTGGGGGTGACCCTACAAGTTCTATCCACAACAGCAAATACAAACAGAGGCAATGTATAAATGGACCTCAGGTTTAATGCCCCTGACTTCTATTCGTTTATTCAATTCATATAGCGTCTTAACAGGACCAACCCCAGGAAAAATGATGAAACGTGACAATAGAAGCTAACGATTTTAGGGGCGCCTGGGTGGCTCAGTCGGTTGAGTGCCCAACTTCGGTTTAGGTCATGATCTCACAGTTTGTGAGTTCGAACCCCACGTTCGGGTTTTTTGCTGACAGCTCAGAGCCTGGAGCCTGCTTTGGGTTCAATGTTTCCCTCTCTCTGCCCCTCTCCCACTCATGCTCTGTCTCTCAAAAATGAATAAACATTAAAAAAAATAAAAAAAGAAAGAAGGTAGTGATTCTAGAGCACGTATTCTGTACAGCCGCCATGCCATGTAGGTTACACCATGCACTCCTCGGGGCACCCTCACCAGACCCTTTTACCATCCCACAGTGATGGGCGCTTCATAGGGATAGAGACTTGACCTTTCTTGTTCACCTTTTAATCCTTCACACCTAGAAGAGTTCCTGACACATAGTAGCTACTCAGTAAAATATATGGTGAATGAATGAGTCTTCATTGTAGATGAGGCAGTTGAAGTGTGACAAAGTTAGTGACCTGTCCATGTTGTACAGTTCTGGAAAGTGACAGAGCCGGGACTCACAGTCATTCACCATCCCCAGGCATCCTCTTGTTCTGGGTGCTCGAAGTTCCATCAGCCCCCTGTTTAGGTGTGTTCTGGTCAGTGCTCTATCCTCCACTGTTACAGATGGAATGTTGTATCCCCTCACATTCGTATGTTGCAACTCTGACCCCCCATTGTGATGGCATTTGGAAATAGAGGCTCTCGGAGATAATTAGGTTTGGAAAAAGTCTCACAAGGGTGGAGCTCTCATGATGGGATTAGTGTCCTTTAAAGAAGAGAAAGAGACATCAAAGCCCACTCTGTCCACCTTATGAGGACAGAGCAAGAGGGAGCTCTCTGCAAGGAAGAAAGTTCACCAGGAACTGAATCTGCCTGCAACTTGACCTTGGATTTCCTAGCCTCTAGAACTTTCAGAAATAAATGTCTCATTTAAACCACCTAGTGTGTGGTATTTTGTGATGGCAGCCCAAGCAGACTAAGACAACCCTTCAGGCACACTCATCAAGATGTACCTGTCCCATGTCCCATTCATTTAAGGCTTTGCTTTCTACCAGTCAGCAACAGCTGGTGATTCGAACACTTCCTGACTCCCCTTTCTACTTACCGCCCCCCATCCAACGTCTGTGTAATATATCAGAGTGTCCAAGGAGACTCACGTACGTGATTTCATGTGATACTCAAAAACAACTTGTGAAACAGGATAGTCCTTATTATCCCATTTGACAGCTAAGTAAACTGAGGCTTGGCAAGGTCAACTGACTTACCATGACCACCCATCAAGGACTAGGACTCAGTTCCCTGGACTCCCTAGCCCAGTGCCCCATCCTCAGTACCCCACTGTGGAAATGTCACAGAGTATCATTCATTCAGGAGCAGGTTGCCTTGAAACTAGAGGCTGATGGAGAAGCAGATGTTAGCTTCCATAAACAATTCTCTCTGGAGATATTTTGGGCAGGTGGGCTCAGAGATTTGGGAATGCCTCAAATGATTCTGAGTTGGCAGGTGTCTATCTTTCCTACACCTGAGCCTGGGCCAGGATCATTCTTCTGAAAATCTCCAAAGATCTGGCAAACAGGTGCACTTGTCTAATCCATACACCGACTTGATCTTCTAAGAAGTGTCAGCTGCATTTGCACCTTTCTGGCCGTTCCTGCTCCACCTGCCATGCGTGCCTCATCTCATGCCGTCCTGCCTGGACTATTGCTGGGGTCTCCCAACCAGACCTCTGCTATGCCTCCACTCTGTCTAGGCTACCTCCCATGTTGAGGACAAAACAATCTGCTTGAGTAACAAATCCAATGACCCCCAACCTCCTATTTAAAAACCCATATCCATGGAGTATACGAGGTGAATGTGGCAGATTTAAAAAGGGAAAGATAATTTTTTAAAAACCTTTTTTTTGGGGGGAGGACTTGAAAATTATTTTACGCTTCTTAAAATGTTCTCTTTATTTTCTTTGAGAAGGTATTGCTCATGGAGTGCAGAATTTTATTTATCTAGGACACAAAGTTGTTAGACACCTAAATACTAGTACATGAAAGCCACACCTGATGTTAATGCTACTAAGGAATGGCATGTTTTTGACTGTCAAAAAATTCAAGACAGAATCCATTCACATTGACTTTAATTTTTAAAGAATATGCTAATTCTTGACTCCAAGGAAATAATCCAAAGGAAGGGGGAAAGCCAATAAAAATCAAGATGATCATTATGGAGTTGTTTATAATAAAGAAAAACTAGAAGCAAGAGTGAGTAGTTAAGTAAATTGTGTTGTGTCAATTTGATGGACTATCGTACAGTCATTCAAAATTATAATTATGCAGACTGTGTAGCAACAGAAAATGTCTATGATATAATGTCAAGCACGCAGAGCAAATTGCACATATACTTGATTACAACTCTAAAAATCATGTTTACATGTGGGCAAAGACTAGCAGGAAGCAAGAAGAATGAAAACAGATGATTCATTTGGCTGGTGGGATTGTGGGGGGATTCCTCATCTTCTAGAATTGGTGTTTTTCACATTGTGAAGTTTCGAAAGGATGCTGTTTAGCCCTTTTGGGGACCAGTTTTGAGAGTGTTGGTCCCGGGAAGGCACATAAACATAGTAACAAGGAGTACAATTCCTGATCATGCCTCACTGCTGGGTCTCTCCTGGGTGCCTGGCTCTGCTGGTGGGAATTACTCGGATCCGACCTGAGCATGGCTGTTTGCACAATGGTTCCCAAGCAGAATGTTGCTGCGGAAACTCAACTTTATACATACATTTGATCATATCCACAGCGATTTACCACTTTATTTTTCATTTAAAAACAACTCAAGCACAGGCTGGGAAACTGTTTACCTTGACTGCTGCAGAGGATATTGCTTCTTGGGGTAGAAGTTTGAACTGGATGGTCTTTTTTTTTTTTTTTTTAATTTTTTAATGTTTATTTATCCTTGAGAGAGTGAGAGAGACAGAGAATGAGTAGGGAAGGAGCAGAGCGAGAGAGGGACACAGAATCTGGAACAGGCTCCAGGCTCTGAGCTGTCAGCACAGAGCCTGACGCGGGGCTCGAACCCACGAACCATGAGATCATGCCCTGAGCCGAAGTCGGACGCTTAACCGACTGAGCCATGCAGGCACCCTGAACTGGATGGTTTTAAAGATGT
This sequence comes from Hyaena hyaena, assembly GCF_003009895.1. NCBI lineage: Eukaryota > Metazoa > Chordata > Mammalia > Carnivora > Hyaenidae > Hyaena > Hyaena hyaena. The sequence continues at coordinate 558,997 of NW_024081072.1, forward strand.
GCTGAATCTATGAGTCTCACCCATGACTAGTGTGACCTTTATACACACATCGTTGAGGCTCTTAGATGTGCATGTGCTGTTTCCTGCTCCAGGAGTGATGTGGCACATCCTTTAAAATATAGCCTATTGGAATGGATAGGCCAGGCTCGGCAGTCAGTAGCCCTGGGGTCAAATCTCACCTTTCCCATTGATAAGCTTTGTAACCGTAGATGAGTTTACTTGTTTTCTCTCTGAAACTCAGTCTAGCCATCTGTAAAATTAGGACATCAAAACCTATCCCTGAAGGTTGTTGAGAGCATGGAGATGATCAGGCATGTAGTAGGTGCGGAATTAAATGAGAAGGAAATGGAGATACACACTAGTGGCAGACCGAAGCAATCTGGTGAGCCTTAACACATGGAAGCACAGGAAAAGTGAGTTTTAAGTAGGGATTTAAAGGAGCATATCCAATGCACGTGAAACGGAAAACTGCTGATAACATATGCCCAAATGCTGCAGCATAAAGAAAAGCTGGGAGTTACAGCCAATTTACAGATGGTGAAAACACCGTTTCTCTCGGGAGCAGCTGTAACAAAAGCAAATGTGAGCAATCAAGAGGCTCCTAAATTTTGATTTAATTGCAAAAAAAAAAAAATCAAATGCATAATCTGAAAATCACCATAGACACCTGCTGTACCTTCTCTTAAGTCAAGATCTCTCTCTGTTAACTAGATCAGCCTTTCATGCTGCAATTCAAAGAGATGCTTCCCTAATAAGCTAGCTTCTCAGATTTATGCCACTACGTGTATCATGTGAACTATTTTCTGTTTTAAATCCCTAGCAATTCTCTTGGGACCAAGATTTCCACTGACATTGAGATTCAGTATTAATTCAAAGACTACTTTCCTAGTTACATCAGAATTCGATAAACTAAAATAGAAAAACTTTGGACTTTTTGCATACCAGTATTAAGTTTTTCTTTATTCTTGGTTTTGTTTTGTTTTGTTTTGATTTTTTGCCTTCACTTTGTGTAGGAAAGTAAAATTGTTGAAAGGAGAAGTAGTACTTATTATTCATACAAAACTTAAAAAGCAATAAGCCATTTTGATTTCTCAAAAGTGTACCCTGAATACACAAGGAACTTCTAATATTTCAGGCATGTGGAAACTAAACTAATGAGCATGTCGCATGGAAAGATTAAATACAGTATATAGTATTTTCAGAGTCAACACAAAACCCACTAGGCATGTCTGGCATCTGAAGTCTGAGTTTATGAAATCCACTGAGCCCAAGTTTTGTGCAGAAGCCAGAGCTGGACAGATAGACTATTCACAGCACTTGTGGATTTGTGTGGAAACAGCTTACAGATTTTCTGACAACCTTGTCTTCGAACTCAGATGAATGAAGTACTATTGTTTGGTCATGAGGAACTTTCATTAAAAAGTTGTCACCAAAGCACTTTCTCATTGGGGGCATGGGGCATAGAAATGGTAGTCATTTTTTTTTTAAAGTTTATTTATTTTGAGAGAGAGTGAGAGGGGAGGGGGGGAACAGAGTGGGAGGAGGGGAGAAAGAGAATCTCAAGCAGGCTTCACACTAGCAGCCCAATACAGGGCTCGAACTCACAAACCCTGAGATCATGACCTGAGGCTGAAATCAGGAATCAGATGCTTAGCCTACGGAGCCACCCAGGTGGCCCTAGAAGCGGTAGTCTTTAAATTTTGCTTAAAAAATGAAAATACATTAGACACCAAAATCAGTGACAAATTAGCTTTGAATGAAAAATAAGTGAGCGAATGTCAAGATAAGACTAATAACCTTTAGGGTTTGTTAGTAGATACACTCTTGTCTCCCAGCTGGCCCCTGATTTAGATTACTGTGAAAGGAGGTGCTGTCTAGAGCACACAGACACGTGGACATTTTGTAGGTGGCCACTTGATATTGCGCTGTTACCTCACCCCCCTTTTGCAGGTACGTTGGCTTGGTTCAGGGCTTAGTGATGCATAACACACTTAGCTCTTCTAAAGCCATGGCCTTTCTTGGCTGGATGTAAAATGCCAAATATTGTGCTATCGATGGACATGTTAAGACTTCTATAGGTTCTCAGGCATCCTGTATTTGTAAATCAGTTTAAATTGACTGCTAGGTAGACTATTGCTGCAATAATCACTGAGCTGGAAGAATCAACATAGGGCTCAAGAACGCGAAGGCTATCAAAATATTTGGCTCAACAACTGCCAGTCAAGGAGGTGGAAGATTTATTTCTTTATCTTCTTCAAGGGCAGATGACTTACCAGAAAGTGCAGCTGCTGTGTGGTCAATAGACCTGGGCTTAAGATTAAGTGGGAAGAGGGTGAGAGTGGGATCTGGATCTTAGATGGACAGTGTTAACACCTGTGAAAACTTTCTCACATATCAGAGCCTCAGTTTACTTGAGAAAGGAGCCTGTTAGTAACATTATTCTCATGGGATTATTAGGAGGTCTCCATGGGGTGTGATATTTTCAAAAGTGCTTTGTGTCTTGTAAGGTACTGTACTGAGTTAGCCACTATTCCTGATAATTGTGAGACCTTGGACAAATCTCCAAGCTTTCCTGAGCTTTGGTTTCCTTCACTGTAAAATGGGGAGAGTAATGGCAAGCCTATTCACTCCCTAAAGGTATTGCAAAGCTCCAAATGAAATGATGTGGAAAAAAAGACTGGGCATATGGCAGAGGACTTTATTACTTTAGCAATTTAGAAACATTAATTTCAAAATATCCAAGTGAAATGGCTTGAGTGTTATCTACTTTGGGATGATTTAATGATTTCTATTGCTTGTTGCATGTTGCCATTTGTTTAATTCGATCTATAGGTGATTTATAATATTCTAATAATCTCTTAGGTGGTTTATGGCATAAATATAATTTGGTGGCTTAAGAAAATCATGTTCTCATGTTACCATGGAGTTGTTTTCAAGTACTTCCCAGGACAGCTGCCTCTTGAAAGCTGGCCGATCATTGTATCTGCTTTTTCTCCTTTTGGTAGTTACGTCCCCGTTTCCTAATCTCTCTGTTGTTTGCGTTAGCAACACACAACTGGCACACGTTGGCCTGGAGCCAACCATAATTCCCTCATTGCTCTTTTGGAAGAGGTGATCTCTGCTAGAAGTTGGGCATTGGTTACGCAGAACTTTTGTGTAGCAAGAGGGGAGCCTCAGAAACACTATGGAAACCGACATGTTTAGAACACATAGATGGACAGATAGAATTTAAGAAATAGCATAAATCTGCATCTTTGAAGAAGATCCTCTTCTTGCTGTGCAGCACCATTGTAGTCTTTGAGTCGTTTTATTAGTGCTTTCTGAGGTTTTCAGTGCCACTGTGTGATAGGCACTGTTCGCATAAGAACCAACGTGTCTTGAAAGTTTCTGTCATTGCCTTTATTCAGAGAGGGTTGGCTCAGCCTGGCTGAATATATACTCTTTCTTTAGAAAAAGCCCAAGGACGGGCACTGTTGACATTATCTTTGCAATTTCAAATAAAACATTCCTTGGTGAAAGGCAGTCTCGTTCCTATCCCAAGATCTATCAATATTGGCTCCCAAGCTGGTCTTTGCATTTCACAGAGGATGGGAGGTATTGGCGTTTGTGCTTGTCTACTTCCCTGCAGAGTCCTCCTTAGCAGGTCCTTACCTAGTTAAACAGGGATAAAAGAAGGTATTTCTTTCCTAGAGGATTTTGATTTCCAAAGAATGATGGGAAGGTTAAAGGGCCATATGAGCTGGTATGGCCGACTCAAGGACTGACCTATTTTTCACATTTCTGTGTGCAAAGCTCCCAAATGAAAAGCAAAAAATACCCAATTGAATTGAAAATTGAGATTGTGAAGTGGCACAAAGGGCTAAGTATTTCTGAAAAGTAAAATAACAAGCAAGGAAAGCAGATAGTAGAACTTGTTAGCAGCTACCCAAGAAGTGAGGGGAAGGGATGGGGCAGGTAAAGGTCTGGGCGCAAGTGTGCGTGTGTATGTGCGCATGCATGTGCGAACATAATATACAGTTGGTATGGATAGACGAAAGGCAGAATGGCATAATGGCTAGAAGGCCAGCCAGTCTTGGCTTGAATCATAGCCCACAAATTACTTCACTTCGTTAGTCTTAGTTTTTTCATCTGTAAGTAGAAACAACGGTAGTACCTACTTCGTAGGGTTGCCATGAAGGTTAAATAGGCATAAAAGGTATCTAAGACATGGAAAATACCTGGTGTAGAGCAAGCCTTCAGTAAGTACTTGCTCTTTTATCATTCTCATGTATTTCTTGTGAATAGAAATATTGTGAAGACAAAATTATTAGTCATCCAGTGTTTTGGGGGCTTTGAGATTGGGTTTTCCCTCTCCAACCATCATAAAAGGGAAATGTGGGTCCTTTAGTTCTAAAAATGGTTATTATTTTTTTTTAAGGGGGAGTCAATATCTTCCTCCATGTGTTCACTTTTTAGAATATCTTTTGAATGGCCATTTGGTCTTTTATTTTCCATTAAAAACTAATAATTTAATTAGGACCTTCAGCCTGCCCTCATCTTTTCAGCCCTGCTTTATGTCTCTGCCTTCAGGACTAGTATTATTAATTCCTGAGATTTTTGAGGTCCTGGGGTATAAATAGGTTTGCCTCTGGCTGCCTTCTCCTGTAGGTACTTCAATTTGGCTTTCTTTGTGATAGAATTGTGAGATTTTCATAACTCTTAAAAACAGCATTTTGGGGGGTACCTGGGTGGCTCATCGGTTAAGCGTCCAGACTCTTGATTTCAGCTCAGATCATAATCTCACAGTTTGTGAATGTGAGCCCTGCATTGGGCTCTGCACTGACAGTGTGGAGCCTGCTTGAGATTCCCTCTCTCCCATTCTCTCTGTCTCTCCCCTGATTGCCCTGTCTCTATCTCTCAATAAACAAACAAATAAGCAAGCATTTAAAAAAATAGCATTTTCCCTAGTTTCACTGATATACTACCTTTTCTTATGTCTTTAGGGATATTAGTTTTTAAGGAGGTTTTCTTCTATTCCCTGCATTGTCTTTATTTCTTCAGGGTTTCTTTGTCCTGTGTATTGCTTCTGGTCTCTCTTTTCCTGTAGTGGTTTTCCTCATTTGTCTGGGGTGCTTGGCTATCATTGATACTTAAGTGTGAGACCATGAAAAGCTAAATGGAAGCTCTGTGTGCATGGGCAGGACTGCAAGCTGGTATGGTCAACAGATGGGGACTTGGCTTTTTGTATGGGATATACAAATCTTAAAATTTTTTTAAATGCTTATATTTAAAGAGAGACAGAGATACACAATCCGAAGCAGGCTCCAGGCTCTGAGCTGTCAGCACAGAGGCTGACGTGGGGCTCAAACTCATGAATGATGAGATCATTACCTGAACCAAAGCCAAGCATTTAACCCACTGAGCCACCCAGGCACCCCAGGATATACACATATTTTTATCTGTGGGTCTTTCCCTGGATCCTAGTAGTTTCCTTAGAAAGGAATCCTCTATCTACTCTTGTCCTGAGCATTTCAGTTACATTCCTGTATTTGGGAAGCAAGAACAGAAAGAGGCAGAGGGTTCTCTCCATTCAGCCTGCAGTGTTTTCTTTATTTTTTATATAAAACTTTTTGAAGTATAATTGACAGAAAATATTATTTTAGTTTCAGGTGTACAACATAGAAATAATCACCATGGTAAGTCCAGTTACCATCTATCACCAGACACAGTTTATAGTATTGTTGACTATATTCCTTTTGTTGTACATTACATCCCCATGCCTTATTTATTTTATAACTGGAAGACTTTGCCTCCAAATCCACTTCATCTTTTTTGCCCACACCCCTTTCCCCTCCCTTCTGGCAATCACTGGTTTATTCTCTGTGCAGTGTTTTCTTTTTTGTGTGTGTGTGTGTGTTTTTTATTTATTTCTAGGAGAGAGAGAGAGACAGCGTGAGCAGGGGAGGGTCAGAGAGAGAGGGAGTCACAGACTGAAACGGGCTCCAGGCTCTGAGCTGGCAGTCAGCACAGAACCCGAAGCAGGGCTCGAACCCACGAACCGCGAGATCATGACCTAAGCGAAAGCTGGACGCTTAACCGACTAAGCCACCCAGGCGCCCCTGTGCAGTGTTTTCTTTAATTCTTTTTTTCTTGGATGTAGCTTGTCTTGCCCTCACCTGTGCCTAAGCCTCAGACTCCAGCACCTGGCTTGTTGATCCTCCCTGAGCTAACCCTCTCTTCTGCATGACAGAGTAAGGGCTGTTGTCTGGCCACGTAGATGGGGCAGGTACCTGGGACACAGGCTTCCTCATACAAACCTTCAACCCGCCCTCGTGTTTTGTGCCTCTGCCTTCAGGACTACTTACTATTATCAATTCCTGAACTTTTTGGGGTACTGGGGTATAAATAGGTTTGCCTCTGGTTGCCTTCCTCTGCAGGCACTTCGATTTGGCTTCCTTTGTTGTCTCTCCCATACAGTTTCCATGTTTCAAAATGTTATTGACATTTTTCATTTGTTGAGTCTTCTCCTGTTTGTTGTTTGTTTGTATATTTTTAGCTCTTTAATTCTCTTGCTGTCATTTTATCCGGTTTTAGGAGGAAGTAGAGATAAACACCTTGTGTTTATTTAATCAGAAGTCCAATCGTGGAGTTTATAATAATATACAGATACCCAAGTCCCATCCTTAAAGATTCTCATTAAGGGACCTAGGGTGGGATCTAGGCATTCCTATATTTTAGGGGCTTCCAGTAGTATAATGAGGTGAGCTGACTTCACAGCCCACTGAGTCCCAGTGGAGTGTGGCCTTCAGTACTTTCCTCATGCATAGTTGACTTTTCTCCTTGCTAGAAGTACAGCAGTGGGCAACAGCTAAGTGTGAAAAGCATTTATTGGCTGCTTTCTATGTCCCTGGAATTGTGTTAAAGATTCTTTTGGTTGCAGATGATTGAATTAAACAGCTTTCGCAGTGAATTTTTGGCCAATATAAATAGTGATGGAGAAAGCAGGTACTCAAGCACCATATGGGCTTCCCTGATCTTGCAGCAAATCTTTTCTCTGTGGGCTGGTTTCGTTCTTCATGAGGCTAGAACCATTTCTTTCTTTCTTTCCCTTTTTCTTTCTTTCTTTCTTTCTTTCTTTCTTTCTTTCTTTCTTTCTTTCTCTCTCTCTCTCTCTCTCTCTCTCTCTTTCTCTTTTTCTCTCTTTCTCTCTCTCTCTCTCTCTCTCTTTTCTTTCTTTTAAAAAAAGTTTTAGTGTTAATTTTTGAGAGAGAGAGACAGAACATGAGCAGGGGAGGGGCAGAGAGAGAGGAAGACACAGAATGTGAAGCAAGCTCCAGGCTCTGAGCTCTCAGCACAGAGCCCGATGTGGGGCTCAAACCCACAAACCCTGAGATCATGACCTAAGGTGAAGTTGAACACTAAACCTACTGAGCCACCCAGGTGCCCTGAGGCTAGAACCATTTCTACTGTGAGACTTAGTCTTCCATCTTTACAGATTCCATTCTAGAGAGGAAGAGTCTTTCCCTTCAACACCACTATGCCCATCCCAGCTCAGGTATGAACAGTGCTGGGGAAGGCCTTGGGGTGGTTAGCTTGGGCCAGGTTTTTAGGTCCCACCCAATCATAATAGTGAAAGGGGATATTGTACACACTTGGCTATTCAGTACCTGGATATGTGCACACACCAGCTGCACAAAACCACAGACATGCTTATTTCCTTAGCATTCTGAAATGTTCCAAAGTCCTGTCAACTCCTATACCTCATTCTTTTTCATTAGTTCTAGATGTAGTTTCTTATGATTCTGAAGCTTACAGGTAATATGAACAGTTAATCTTTCTCAACTTACCCAAGCCCCTAGAGCTCTGATCTCAGAGGGCTGAGTCCCCAGACATGGCAGCTAATCATGTAACAAACATGGTAAGGGACTCTTACCAGAGATCTCTATCAGAGTGAGGGGATCCTGACTGCCTTCCATTTACTATTCTGCTTATCTGTTGCTGCACAACACACCATCTCAGTTGTTAGTGGTGAAAACAATAATGGTCATTTATTTTGGTCATGGTTATGGAGACTGACTGAGCTCAGCCGGGTAGTTCTTAGCTATGGTCTTAGACAGCATAAGGCTTGGGTACTCTCAAAGGCTTTTTCATCCCACAAAAGGTGCCTGGCTGGGAAGACTCCAGTGGCTGAGCTCCTTGGGCAACTCTTTTTCCTCAAGGCCTCTCCATATGTCAACTTCAGGGATCTGGACTCCTTATGTGGCAGCGGAAGCTCCCGGGATGAGTGTCCCTAGATAAACTGGCAGACACTCCATGGCTCTGTCCTAACCTCAGAAATCATAGTGTCATCTCCACCCTGCTCCATTCATTGAGGTGGTCACTGAGGCCTGCTCAGTTTCGAGTGGAGGGGGGATGCAGATTCCACCCATCGATGGAAAGAGTGTCAAAGAATTTGCAGACATATGTCATAATCACTATCCTGACCTTCACTCTGCCAGTGTCCCTCTTTAGGGTCTATCACTTTAAACATCCCAATTCTGGCTTTTACAGGATTCTTTTGGTTGCATGTGACATGATTTGAATTAGCGTATAGCTAAACCACAGAAGGGCAGGGTGACTGGAGCCAGGGACTTCAACATCTGTACTCCCTGTTCTCCCAGTGAGTTGCTCAGGACACTTTCCTGGACAATGACTGTACTTGCAAGGCATCAGATATGTGTGACATATCTGAAAAGGGCTGATTGCATCTTCATCAGTTACTGTGGTCAAGGTCATGGGAGAAGATAGCAACTCCCATGTGGCCATCAGAGTAAGGTGTCAGGGAAAGGCAGTTTACTGAAAGAAGGGGAGTGCTTTTCCCAGGGTAGGTGGGGTTGATGGGCTACCTGGGCAGTGAAATCCTGCTCAGTTTTTACATAGAGTATATCACTTAATTCCAGCAACAGCATACCCCGTGGTAGGTCCTAAGGTTACTCCCTTTTAGCAAATGAAAACATTGAGGCTTAGAGATATTTAATATCATGTCCAATGTCACTCAGCCAAGCCCCGCAGAGTGAGTTGCTGAGCCCATTCTGTCCATATACAAGTCCCTGATCTCAATGCCCCTCTCTCTCCTGTCCCCAGCCACACTTTCCCATGCAGCCAATGGAAGTAAGAGACTAGAGCCAGGAAACAAGGTAGGAGGCAGGGGTCTCTGATTTCTAGCTCCCACATTCCATTTTTCTTTCCTACCCATTCTCCCTGCCTCCACCGCAGGCTGCTGTTCCTCCAAAGGGCCAAGCAGTGGCCTGATCACTGTTGGTTATGTTGCACCAGCTGACTGAATCCTTTCCTTCCTCAGTTCAGCTGAAGTGAGGTAGACTGTCCCCAAAAGAATCTTATTAGGGAATGCACAGAACACGAATCAAAAGCAAACAACACGGAACTACTTGGGTTGAGGGTATGAATGTGATCACAGGGAGCTGATTCCTTGTCTTAGTAAAGTTCTGGCCCCCACCAGTATGGCTGCTACTGCCTGCCGGGCCCCCAGGCCTCTGGTTTCTTCCCCAGCCAGTGGCTGCAAGTGCTTCCCAGGAGCGCTTTCACCAGCTCATTTTTGAGACAGGTCCTGCCTCTGTAGTCTTCATTTAATTGGGCATGAAGGCTGAGCCTCACCAGGCCACAGGATCTGCAGGGAAGGTGCCCTTGATGAAGGCCCTCTGTCACCCAAAGAAGATTGGCAGGCCCCACACCATCCACAGCCCAAGGTTATATACAATAACTTTGGAATTCCTGAGTTGCTTCCACTGAGCTCATCTGCAGGGCTAGGATCACTGACATGACCACAGCCCAGTGGAGGTCAAGGCTTTTTGCCTGAACCTGTGTGTATGGGGGTGGGGTGTGGGTGGAGGGGTGGGGGGTGAGGGCAGAATCCTGATCATATAATTTCTCAATTTCAAAATGCCTCATGCATATGTAATGACAACACACAGTCAGAGGAGGGGGTAACAAATGATTTCTCTCTTTAGGCCCTTGTAGACCCCCGATATTACACGAGACCCTGCTGTTTGTGCAAGAAAGAAGGAGAAGGGCCTGAGAGAGAGATTGCTTCCAAGCTTTGGGCTCCAGGGCTGGGGATGGAATTTTTTTTTTTTTTTTTTTTTAACAGCTGAGAGCAAGATAAAGGAAAATTACAGGAGTTTGACAGCATAATTTTATTAAGTTTTGTTTTTTCCTGGCACAGAAATTCATCAAATTGTGGCTTGAAGCAATAGAGAGATAAGGGAGGGAACAAATGCTGAGACATAAGCAGTCACCATGGTGGCCTCCTGGAATGTTGTTTGGTTGTGAGGGTTGTTCACACTGTTGATACTCCCGAATGCTTCCCTGGTTCAAATGAAAAAATGATTATTTAATGTATTTAGTTCTGTCTGCTCCTGAGAGAATGATTGTTATGGCCTTCCAGGCTGGTGGGGGGTGAGGCAGCGTTGGATTTCAGGCTCCGCAGGTCCTCCTCTGTCTCAGCCGCTCCCTGCTTCTCCTCTCCTCTGGGGCTGGGGTCATGCTCAGCCACCTCTCTACCTGTGGCTGAAGCCACGACGAACTCAGTTTTTCTGGGGTGTTTCAGAAGAGCAGGGGCCGCCAGGACACCAGGGGAAGGAGAGGGGTGGTGGCTGTGGGGGCCTCCACAGAGAGTTTGGACATTCTAGAAATCCCAATGCATTCAGTTATTGTGCATCTACACGATATGGATGCTGGCTGTGTGCCAGGTGCTGGGTATGCCAGTGAGAAATGGGCAGCCCTCCTCACTGTCCTCTAAAGCGTGTATACCGTCAGTGGCTCCCGTCCTGAGCCCCGGCGGGACTCTGAGGCAGGCTTGTCTCTGAGCTTAGTGCAGCCAGACTGGACCCCTGGACAACACAGAAATGCAGCAATAGTTCAGGGACCTACTGGGCTGTGGGGGATGTGGGGGAAGTGGGGAGGTCTAGGGGCCTGATGTGGTCTTAGGCCTTGCACTTAGTAGGTGGCAGGTGCTGGAAATGCCAGGCTCTGTGATATTCCCCTGCGGCACACAGCCCTGTAAGCACAGGCCTCTGAGTGTCCGACAAACTGCTTTCAATGGGGATAAAATCTGTCTTCCTTCTTAGCATCAGTGACAGATGGTCTACAATCTTGACTACCCTAAGTAACACCAAATAAGAACGATACACACTTTTGTGAAGGATTTCATACTCACAGTTGTCAAATCCTGTCAGTTTTCCACCTCTGCCGTGTGTCTTCCATCCATCAATTCCCTCCTTCTCATCCCCACTGTCCTCATTCAATCCCTCATTATCTCATGCCTAAGATGATTTCCTCAGCTTTCTTACTAGTTTCTCTGCCCGCATTCTCTCTGCCTTTGAAATCATCCCACATAATGCTGCTGGATTAAACTTTTTTTTTTTTAATGTTTGTATTTATTTCTGAGAGAGAGAAAGAGACAGCATGAGCAGGGGAGGGTCAGTGAGAGAGGGAGACACAGAATCTGAAACAGGCTCCAGGCTCTGAGCTAGCTGTCAGCACAGAGCACGATGCGGGGCTCAAACCCACGAACTGTGAGATCATGACCTGAGCCGAAGTCAGACGCTTAACCGACTGAGCCACTCAGGCGCCCCTGGATTAATCTTCTTAAAGTGTAGCTCAGATCACATCATTCTTTGGCTCAGAAACATTTTGTGACTTCTTTTCTATTGTTTATTAAATTAGCAAAACACTGTTTTGGCCCCTGGTGAGGCAAGCCCCTGCACCAACTGGCCCGGATTTTCTTCCGTGGCTCACACTCACTCACTTGGCATTTTGGCTGAGACGAGGGGCTGCGAGCTTGCCCTACATTTTGTGGCTTCTCTGCTTTCGCTTCTAGTCCTCTGGCTTGAATGCTCCTTTTTGGGATCTTCACCTGGTAGAACTCTCGTTGTCCTTTAGTACCCAGAGAAAATGGCTCCCCTTTCACAAAACCTTTCCTGTCCCCACATGGGATGTCATTGTTCTATCTTGAACCATCATGGCGAGTGTTTTGTCCCTGTCTTATGATAGTTATCAGAATTAGTGGTGAGTGCCTTCTTTGGCTAGCAAGCTTGTGAAGACAGTGACTTTTATCAGGAACACAAAGCATCCATTGAATCTGGTGAGTGGACATCACACCTGTCTGTGCATTCCTGACGTGTAGGGCATCTCAGAACAGCCTTATTGTTTTGTGGAAAAGTAAAACAGCCCTCTTAGATGTTCTACACCAATACATGTGTTATAAAGGATTAGAAGTTTATATATTGTATGCATGTCCATTGATTATTACATGTGTGAACGGAAATTCAGCTCAATCCAGTTTAGACAGCAAAGGGGTTTATTGGAGGGACACAAGTTTGCAGAGGTGAAGAGGAAGATGAGGTACCTGGGGCAGTTCCAGAGACCTCAGGCACAGGGGTCAGCAGCTCTGTGTGCTGAGCAGAACCTGTTTTCATCTCATCCTGTTTCTTTCGGGAGTTGACTTGAAGGGGAGGTAGGAGGATAAACAGTGAAAAGGCTGGAGGAGTGTGGCGTGGCCTCATCTGGGTCATGTGTGATCACGGGAGATGATCAAGTGGACGACAGAGCTCGGTCCTATTGCTTCTGACCCAAGCTGTAAGATTTGTAGGACTTTCCTAATCGTGTCCTCTGCTTCCTGCAGCCCCAGCAGCCGCACAGGGACACCCTGCCCCTTTCTTTTCCAGTTGGGGTGTGGGGAGAGCGGGGGCTTTGGAAGGAGCAAAGCGCAGGCAGGTTGGGAGGGCTGGGGCCGGGGTGCTGTTGGTGATGGGCGGGAGTAGGGAGTGGGGTGGGCAAAGGACCAAGCTAAAGGGAAGGTTGTCGTTCCAGACTAATTCTGGCTCTAGGCATGGAGCATTGGAAGCTAAGCCTTTTAATTAACAGGAGTTGATAAAAATGTCCTGGCTGCTGGAGCAATTAAATGACTTGAAAGGGCTTAAAAGAATAACTAAAGAAGCAGGTAATGAGAGATACATGCATCTGTGAGGCTCTGACTGATGATATGAAACATCTGCCTACCAGAGGTAACCTGAATATTTAACGTTGTGAATCTATAAATATTTAACTACATTCAAATATTTAGCTACTAGAATTGCTTCTCTAAAAAATGAGATTTTTTTCTGAATACAGAGCCATTTTTCTCAAGGCACAATGTCTGAGCAATTCATTTAAAAAATTATTTTTGACAACTTCCCATCGATTACAGAAAACAGTCCATTGTGTGTTGGGATCCCTTCTGATACATGGATTGGACGTGGTGGAAAGAGAGCGAGGATCTGATTATCTTTCACCACACGCAGGAGGTTAGGAGACCTCTCCCGGTTTCTTGACTTTACCGAGTGTTTCCTTTAATCACTCTGCCCTCGAGAATCTTACGAGACTCCCCTCTGGGCAAAATCATGCCCCAACAGAGAAAATCTATGCACTTAGGAAATGGGCAACAAAAACAAGAAAATGATAGCTAAAAAGTGGGAGTGGGTGTTTGTCAAAGGAAAGCTGGGGAAGGAAAATGTCCAGGACATTTGGCCACATGTTCCTGGCTATAGTAATTCTAAGAGAGACTTTGCATAGACTCAGAGGCCATGCAACTTAATTCCCTCTGAACCATCTGTGCCCACACATCCTTTGGAAAGCCTTTTTATAACCCTGGCCTCAGGTTCTCCAGTTTAAAGATTGCTGCCCTTCACATATGCGTTGGCTCTCAAATTCTCTGTTTATGAGGGCATTCCTTTTCTTCTAACACCTTCTCTGCCTTCAAATTTAAGAGAAGACCTTTTACACAGCCTCCAAGCAAAAATGAAAGGAAGCTTCCATCTGTCTCTGTTAATTTTATCATTACTGTCTACAGCTCTTATATTAGTCAGGATTCTCCAATGAAACAACACCAGTATGGTAGAGATATAGATACATACAGATAGATATAAATGGATATTGGTTATGAGAACAGGTTCGTGGGATTATGGAGGCTAAGAAGTCCCATGATCTGCCCTCTGCAAGCTGAAGAACCAGGAAAGCTGATGGTATAAGTCCAAGTCCAAGAATCCTGGTCTGAGAATCCTGGGCTGAATCAGAAAGCACCAATGTGCAGTGTCCAAAGGCAGAAGAGGGATGTTTCAGCTCAAGCAGGGAGATTGAATTCACCTTTCTTCTACCTTTTTGTTCTATTCAAGCCATGGGACTTGGATGGTACCAACCTGCATTGGAGATGTTCTTCTTCACTCAGTGTGCCAATTCAATGCTAATGTCTTCTGGAGATACCCTCACAGACACACCCAGAAACAATGTTTTACCAGCTATTTGGTTAGCGCAGTCAGGTTGACATGAAAAATTAACCGCCACACCTTTATTACCTCTGCTTCTGTTCCTATTACGGCCTCCATGATCTCCAAACCACTCTTGTCCCCCTTAAGCGCTTCCTGCTCTATTGCCTGATTGGTGGTATCCCATATGGACTTTGGTTCTGTCTGCCACCTTAAAGAGGCTCAAGGAATTATAATGCCCTTTGAAGATGAAGGAGATTACATATACACCAATGTATTGGCATTTCTGATAACATCAGCAGTACCTATTGAATTCCAGCTGGGTGCAAGTTCTCTCACACAGCCCATCTTGAATCTCACAACTCTGAAGGTAGACAGTATTATCTCTCTTTTACATGTGAAGCCACTGGATGCTGAAGCCCACGCTCTTCCCTCTTCCGCACATTGTGAGGTGTTGGATCACGGTCATTGGATAGGAGAGGGGATGAAGATGACCTGCCACAGAATAATAATAATCACATGAACTGACAGTCCTGGAGCCGTTGTACTTGGCAAGCCCTCTTCTGAAGGCTTTGTAGGTACAACATCATTTCATCCTCATGGCAACATGATGGGCGTAAGGCTATTGTTGTCTCCACTTATCAGTCGAGACACAGAAGAGGTAGGAGGCTTGCCTAATATCATGCTGGGAGTGAGTGTTAGAGCTGGATTCAAGCCCCGGCCATCTGGTTCCAGATGGACAGCCAAGAACCGGTCTTCAGGTGGCTCAGAATTGGGTAGTGGGATGGGGAAGTGCCCCTCTTCATGACTTGCCTTTAAATAAAGAGACACTACTTCACACAGGGCTATAGCCACATCCTCAGCATGATCACAGCTCAGTCACCTACAACAATGAAGGGTGTGAGTTTGAGAAAAAAATCACAGGGATGGAAACTGAGAGGTGATGAGGTGCTGTGGCTGCCTGGGCCTTCCAAACACAATCAGCCCCCAAACTATATTTTGGCCTCATCTGTACTGCCCTAAATTTTAGATTACTGGATCACCTTGCTGCTTACTCTTACAGCTCTGCGTCATTTCTCGGGCACTGAAAATCCTGTTCCCCTTTTCCTCCTGATCCTCAAGGCCAGTTTAAAATTTATTTCCTCTAATCTGACAATGTTCATTTGATGGATTTTTCGATTTAACAATTCCACCTGTAGGATTTTAAGTTAGAAAGCACTTATATAAAGGACTCAAAGATCTATGTTCAAGGACATTCACTACGACTTAGTCTGAAATGTTAAAAAGTGGAAACAACCTGATTGTCCATTCATGAAGGAGAGGGAAAGAAATTATAGCTCCTCACAGTGGAATACTGTGCAGCAGTTTGAAAAAGTAAGATTGATTGGTTAACCCAGAAAGGTGTTTAAGATATATGGTTCAGTGAAAAAAACAAAACAAAGCAGGTTATAAAACAATATGGATCGTATGAACAAATTTTCTTAAAACAGAAATAGAAGAAATAAAAGCATAAGCATAGGGAAAGTCAAACAAATTGATAATATAAATTATCTTTGGAGGGGAGGGCTATGAGGACATTTTCCTTTCTCTGATACTTGTGTAATATTTGATTTTTTTTTTTTACAAGAGGCTGGAACTCTACTTCCTTGGGGGCATCTCTCTGGTTACCCCCATCAGCTCTTTAGCACATTGCTTGTACCTTTCTAAGTTCCTGTTTCAATCTTGATTATTTAACGTATCAATCACTCCTCATGAACCCTAAACACTTTGTCATTCATGTTTGTATGAGGTTGAATCATATTCAAATGGCAATATCTGACCCTAGTTTGCCTGCAAAATTGGCAGTGCCACAGTGCCTGGTCTCCTCTGTCCTCAGCATGGCACCTGGCTTGTGGCTGGACCGATTCGAATTGATTTGAATATATATTGGCATTTGGTATTTATTTATTTACTTTAAATGTTTATTTATTTTTGTGACAGAGAATGTGAGCAGGGGAGGGGCAGAGAGGGAGGGGGACAGAGGATCCAAAGCGGGCTCTGAGCTGAAAGCAGCGAGCCTGATGCAGGGCTCAAACTCATGAACCATGAAATCATGACCTGAGCTGAAGTTGGACAGTCAACTGACTGAGCCACCCAGGCACCCCTGCATTCGATATTTAGAAATTGGCTGATTTGCTGCTTCACATGAACACATATTCATTATATTTATTTATAAACTTATATTTATTCACGCTGCTAATACCATTCGCCTGATAATTAATACTCGTATTTTTAAAAATAACTCAGGCATATGTTTAATCGAAAAACTACTGATGTGTCTGTACAGGAGAAAAGACCAGAAGTAGAAATTCAAGATGAATCCTAGAAGAAGTAAAGCCTCTGACATGGAAAAAAAATAAGCAAGCCTCTAAATCTTTCTGGTTCTTGATTTCTTCCTAAGACGTGTCAGCTAAAGAGAGTGAAGAGTCTTGAACTAAGGCCAATGTAATTTTTTCCATCCAAGACAAGACTTCAAAGTGCCTGGCTCTGAGAGAGATGGCTGCCAGCAGCATCCGGTTGGGGGGACTGTTCATCGGGGACTTCTTTAAAGACAACCTGTTTGTCTGGAGGGCTTGGCTGAGCTTCTTGGTTAAGGATTTGTTCTTCTCTTATTACTTACAGTTATGATATTAGACCTGACTGATTAATCTCTGACCTCAAATTTTCCACATGTTCAGACAAGAGTTCTCTTTTTGAACACAAAATATTTTAGGTGGTCAGTTTGCTATTGGAAAAAATAAAATGAAATGTGCAAACCTGGGAGCCAATTCTACAACTGTGTTTCAACATCATGGGTGTGTTTAAAGGTAAGAATGCCATGGGGTGCCTGGGTGTCTCAGCCAGTTAAGCATCTGACTCTTGGTCTCAGCTCAGGTCATGATTTCACCGTTCGGGATTCGATCCCCACATTGGGCTCTGTGCTGTCAGTGCAGAGCCTGCTTGGGATTTTCTCTCTTTTCCTCTCTCTCTGGCCCTCCCGCGCTTGTACTGTCTCTCTCTTTCTCAAAATAAATAAATTTTTTAAAATGCCAGCTCTCTTCATTCACTTATGGGAGGAAAGCCTGAGACACAGACATCCATGGATGGATTTGAGGGATGGCAGGAAACACTGAGCTGGTCTCTGGGATTTCCACCTGCCAGACCTGGACAGAGTCTGTCTCCCTTCTGGCCCTGGCAGGAGACCAGCCTTGCCTAGAGTGTGAGAGTTAAGGTCAAGGCTCAGAAATAGCAATGGCAATTCAGCTCTGAATAGGCATTGTAGGTAATTTTTAAGTAATTTAAAATTAGAGCCCATTAGAACATTAGATCCAGAAGGGATCTCAGAGATTATCTTGTTTCCCAGAGTTCTGCAGGATATTTTTAGGTGTTCAGAAATAAGGGAGGAGGCGTTCCATGGCTGTGTAAGATTGAGAAATGCTGGATGTAGCAGATGCTGTCGGTGTCCTGCTTCAACACAAAAGAGTGACTCCCAGCAACTCTCGTCTGTATGTCTAAGGCCCTTCCCAAAGCCATGGAAGACCCATCTGTCCTCATAATGGGCCATGCATGGGTGCTGGAGGCTTGACATTCACTCAAAGCTGCCCTTCAACTCTGACTAGTGAGACCCGGCATATAAACATCCTGGGAGTCTTGCCCCTCAGGTGGGGTAACTGAGGCCTGTGCTCTCCACTGGCTCCTGCAGTTTCCCCAGGGGGGACTGGGTTCCAGCTGCCCCCACTGGCAGCTGTCTTAATAATGCATTCTTCAAGGCTGGCTTCCCGTCTCTGTCTTGCTTCCCAATTTCTTTGCTGTGTTTCCCTTCATTTCCCAAATCAATTACTTGCACTCAAATTCTTGTCTCAGCCTCTGCTTCAGGAGCCCAAAGTAAGATAACTGAGTAAAGAAAAAAAATGAACAAATGTTTTTTACTGTAGAACTTTCCTTAGCCTTTACTATGCTAATGCACCTTGTGACTATTTAAGAGGGACATTCACTCAGCAACATTTCCCAAATAATTGCCTACAAAACTGTACCCCTGCTCCCACATCTCTCTTGAGACTAGTATTCCAAGCAAAATATTTTGGGAGTCAGGTTCTTTATTTTACTGGTGAGAATATTGTCAATCTCTGCATTTTACTGACAAGAGGACTACTACTTGGAAAGTTAAGTATTCATCTAAAGCATCACAGCCATGCATGGCAGAATTATGCTTATAATCTAGGTTTTTTTCTTCTGTCTTCTCCACACAATTTTGCATCTGTAACTCATTCCAGATCAGCCCTATGTCAGAATTCCAAGGTCAAAGAACGTAGAATTGGGAGTTAAGTTTCAGGGGTCCTTCCTGGTCTCCATCATCAGCCAGCTGTGCCCCTCTGCTTATTCACTTACAGTAATCCTTTGTCTTACCTTCTTCGTCTATGAAACCAGATGGTTAAATTAGGTGACTTGGAAAAAAAATTGTGGTAAGATATATACAACATGGACTTTACCATTTAACCTGCTCTTAGTTGTACAGTTCAGTGGCATTGAGTACATTCACAGTGTTGTGCGACTGTCAGCATCCTTCACCTCCAGAACTTCCCCATCTTCCCAAACAAACTCTGTACCCATAAAACGCTAGCACCCCATTCCCCCACCCCTCTAGCCTCTGGCAACCACCATCTTATTTTCTGTTTCTATGAATTTGACTACTCTGTGTACATCATGTAAGTGAAATGATACCATTTTCATCTTTGTGACTGGCTTATTTCATTTAGCATAATGTCCTCAATGTTCATCCACATTGTAACATATTGAAGAATTGCCTTCCTTTATAAGGCTAAATGATATTTCATTGCATGTCTATACTGCATTTTGCTTATCCGTTCATTTGTCAATGGAAGGTGGGTTGTGTCCACATTTTACCCACTGTGAATAATGTTGCTCTGAACATGGGTGTAGAAGTATCTCTTTGGAACCCTGCTTTCAGTTATTTGGGGTATATACCCATACATGGAATTGCTGGATACATTTTCTATAAATTTTTGATTCTTAAAAGGGGAAAAAGAGAAAAACAAAGGTGGGGGGGAAGGATGTCAACACTTTAAATCCCTTGGAAGTCACTTTAGTTGGAGGGGGAGTGGCTTGGAGCAATGGGGGCAGGTGCGACAAGGATCGCTGCCTGCCTCTTTGTTGGATCCTCTGATCAGAAGCAGCAGTCAGCAATCAGAGCACAGATCCTCCATATTTAGAGGACAGGGTTCATTTTGCCTACAATGGCACCAGCAGGCTGTGTGTTCAGTTGCTCCAGGAACACACACAAAGCTTCTTGCCACATTCCTGGGGGTGAAGGATGGGTAGCCGCTACTGCTCTAAAAGCTGAAATTGATTGAAATTATTATTTAAGTCTAAAGTTGCAAAAATTCAGTGGACTCCAGAGTTTCCAAAAATAGTTGTATCAGATAGATTCTGCCAGTAAAATTGGTGTCTACCTGAGGAGACACATTCCTGGTCCTTTCTGCTCTGCCATCTTCCCAGAATCCTCTCTGTTTAATTTTTTGAGGAACTGCCAATTATTTTCTGTGGGAGCTGTACCATTTTATATTCCCAGCAACAATGCACAAGAGGTCCTATTTCTCCACATCCTTGTCAACCTTTGTTATTTATTTATTTCTTATAATATCCATCCTAATAGATGTGAAGTGGTATCTCACTGTGGTTTTGATTAGCATGTCCTTAATGATTAGTGATGCTCAACATCTTTCCATAGGCTTATTTACCATCTGTATATCTTCTTTGGAGAAAAGTTTATGTTTTTCCCATTTAAAAATTGTTCTTTTTGCTGTTGTTGAGTTGTAGTTCTTTATATGCTCTGAGTATTAGTCCCTGTTATCTGACTTTTAAGGTTCCTTTCTGTCTTAACATTTATTTATACATCATTTTTATTTGTTTTATATATTTAAGTAATCTCTGCACCTAACGTGGGATTTGAACCCATGACCCTGAGATCAAGAGTCACATGCTCCTCTGACTGAGCCAGCCAGATGCCCCAACATTTGTACATCTTAAAACCACATTTAAGCACCTGGGTGGCTCAGTTGGTTAAGCATCTAACTCTTGATTTTGGCTCAGGTCATGATCTCACCATTTGTGAGATTGAGCCCTGTGTTGGGATTCTCTCCCCGCCCCCGCCTCCTCTGCCCTTTCCTCATTCTCTCATAGTCTCTCAAAATAAATAAATAAATAAACATTTTTTAAAAAACCACATTAAAACCATACAGACCATTAACTCAATACACCTTACACTCTGTCACAGATAGCTTAGAACCTGGCTGTTCAAAGCGTGGTCCCCAGATTGGCAGCATCAGCATCATCTGGGAGCTTGATAGAAATACAGAATCTTGGACTTCATCTGGGAGCTTCTGAGTGAGATCTGCACTTGAACAAGGGCCCCAGGTGATTGACTGAAGCTTGAGCAACACTGCTCTAGAACACAGTGTGGCTGTGTAAGATGTAAGATGAATCAGGCATTTGCTTTTTTCAATTTTTGATTCTAGAATGGCCCCATCCTGGCATTCTTGCCATTTCTGCTATTAAACTGTGCATTTCTGATGGCAATGTCACAAGTGTATGGCTCTTCTTAACCCTGACATGCTGAGATGGATGTTTTTCTCTAGGGCTGAATCAGATCAGTCCATATGTCTATATCTTTTTCTATCTACTTATCTTTTTTCCCTTCTCCTTGCTCCAAAAATAAATGTAGCCAGTGGCTATACCTTCTGTTTCTTTCTAGAAAAAAAAAAAAGAAAGAAAGAAACAGATTCCCACGCTGGTTTTCAGTGGCCCATCTGATACTGTTTTATTTCTTTGCCTCTCTGTGTAAATTGCTTGTAGGCAGTTCTCTTCTTAACCTCCAACTGGGGCTTTGTGCAGCTGAGGTGGTTATTATCTCAGCAAGTTAGTGACATCAATCCATCCCTTCCCTTGTGGGATCGTATACTTTTAATGAGAACACTCCCTGAGTGTCCACTTCTGAGCTGCTGGGGCAGGTGCGGCAGCCACGGGTGAAACCTCTGCACAAGGAATGTTTGAGTCAATGAGACTCTTCCCTGACACCTGTAACCTACACACTTCATTTGATGGTTAGCCTTGAAAAATACCTTTGGCTCATGGAGATTTCTGGAAAGGACAACAATGAACACGATACCCATGCTAATAGACACATTCACCTTGAACATGGGCTGGCTGCTTATTATTATGGTGTTCCCTTATGGTGAATCTTGCTTTGAAAGACTTACTGAACTCCCACCTACTCAGTCTACATTGTCTTTTAGTGATGTGAGCATTATCTTTGTTTATACTTATTTCTATCGCATATAGCACACAGGTAGAAGGAACCTGAAACTAAAATGTGAAGTTAGTTTCTCACCACTTCTCAGCAGGAGTAAACTTGAAAGAAGGAGGTGGGAGTCAGGCATCTCTCTGTAAACACATGCTCAGGATTAGTCAAAACCTTCAATCTATTCTCCTGTGATGCCTGTCAACAAATGACTGCAAGAAGGTGTTTCTTGGGAGAGTGATGGTATATGCAGTGGATGTTGTGTTTGGCTAACATCCATTCCCCTCCCTTTGGTTAGTCTCAGTCCGTTGTGGTTACTCCACTCCCCGGCTAGTGATTGGTTCTGGAATGACAGGTGATGAAATAAGGCACACAGTGATATCTGAGGTTGTGGTAGAGGTGAGACAATTCTGAGAGGCTCCCTTGCTTTATGGGGAGAAAAAAGGTTCTTCTTTTTCTGCTTGGATTTGTCATGCCTGGAGAAAAAGCCTGGGAGCCCTGCCACCATATTGCCATCACCCTGAGGATAAAGCCAGTGCTGAGAACAAGTAGCCCAGAGGCTTGGAAGGATCTGGGACCTCAATGGCATAGCTGAGCTGCTAGATCAACAAACCCTGAGACCCTGGCCTGTCAGTTTTGTGTGACAGTCAATTTCCTTACTGTCTAGTCAGCTTCAGTCAGGATTTTTGTTTCCTGCAGCCAAAAGCATTCTAATAGATACAGTGAGACAATATGGACGGTTTCCCAATATTTCAGTGTTTTGGGTTTATTTAGTTTGCAGAGTTGTAAGTTCATGGAACAAAACAGATCCATATTCCCAAGTGTACAAACACATTGCAATGCTAACTATAAATTAAATGTAACTTTTAATCTTTACTCACATTTTAAAGTATCTACCCTATGACCTTCCTTCACTAACAGATAATCACAGGCTGGCTATTTTATTTCCACTGAACTCTGCATCTCTAGGTACAGAGGGGTGACTGTGTCCAGCATTTCTCATCTAAGTCTGTTCCCTTTTAACTTGGCTGCAGGCTTATCCAGGCATGGCTCTAAGAAGACAAAGATCACAGTAATCATAGTGTGTTTTCAGTGCCATTAATTTAGGGGGTAGGAAAAAGTTAATTTCTAAAAGGAAATTTGAAATTACATCCAAATATTAAATTACATTTAAACTAACACTTAAAATTAAATGTTATTTTCTGAATAGTTGGGTCATGTATACAGTACACATTCAAAGACACAGAAGGGTCAGGGCTCCTGGGTGGCTCAGTTGGTTCAGCGTCCAACTCTGGATTTCGGCTAAGGTCATGATCTCAGGGTCATGGGATTGAGCTTTGCATCGGGCTCCAAGCTGAGTGTGGAGCCTGCTTAAGATTCATTCTCTCTCTCTCTGTCTCTCTTACTCTGCCCCACTCCCTTGCTTGTGTGTGATCACTCTCTCTCTCTCAAATAAATAAATAAATAAAACCCAAACCAAACCAAACAAAGGCACAGAAAGTATACAGTGAAAGGAAAGTCTTCCCCTTACCCATGGCTTCAGCCACCTGGTTCTCCCTTTTAACAGGCAATCACTGTTATTGGTTATGAAAGAAAACTTATCTCCCTAATCCAGTCAAGCCTGGGTTCAACCTAGGACATGAGTCTGCTGATACATAAGAGATTCTAGAAAGTTGGCTGGAGAGTTGGACAGAGTGCTAGATCTAGACTTGCTAAGACTGTACTCTGGTTTTGACCTTGAGAGAACAGCTGAGCTCCACACCTTGGTTAGGTCGTCTGGGCTTCTTTTATAAAATGGTGGTTGGTAGTGCCTGCCCTACCCTTCTTATGTGCTAAGTTAAACTTGAGATGAGATATAATAATAAATGTTCTCTGGAAAGATGAAAAAAACAATGACAGCTGACTGCAGACAAATGAAAGCAGTTTATTGCATTGGGATCCAAAAATGAGATAAAGATTTTCTTGCACCTATTTAGAATTCTGCTTAATGTTTCAATAATCCTTGCATGACTGAAATATAAAAATAAAGCATATGGAACCTGTTGTCAAGGGGTTCTAGCTAGCTGGCTCTATTATTTTTGACTCCTTCTGAAGTACAGGAAACTTTAGAACTTGGGCAAGGTTTTTCGTTTGTTTTGTTTTTGTTTGTTTGTATTTTTGTTTTCCATTCAAGGCCTTAAGTACTTTTGTTGGCCCCTCAGTGCCGGGGGAGGCAGGTGGGGGTGAGGGGGTGGGGAGAGGGGAGGGGGCGGAGGATAGAAATGCAGGACCTGGTCTATATAGTTTCTGGGAGTGCCGTGTCCAGGAATAGCGTGGTGGTGGTTCATCCTGATGGGGAAGGAAAGCTCTTGCAGTTGGTTTCTGGGTCCTAAGACTTGGCAGTGCCCTCCTGGGCTGGCATATTTAGTACATGTACATGTGCCTGGCGGTGGCGTAGGGTCCGGGAACAAGTACCACTGGGGACAGGGTGGTGGCATCTGGATTCCTCATGCTGACCCTGGATTCTTCCAGACTGAATGAGCCATCATTGGAGAGGAATGACAACCCAGCCACTGTTTTTAGGGCTTAGTTTGGTACCGAAAATGAGAGTTGACTCGGAGGGAAAAAGCCAGCATTGTGAGGGTCCAATGGCAGGCTGGTGCCGGAAGCCCACAGCTGGAATGTGGAGCCTGTCCCAGAGGTGTTGTATTTACTTTGGCAGGCTCGTTGGTAAATCCGTGCTAAGCCCCAGCTGGGACAGGGCAGGTATGAAAGGGCGCTTCACCTTCTGCACCGTGCTTTTCGATGGCCTCTGGGCCTTTGCGGTCTGTCTGTTTAGATTTTGAGCCTGGCAGAGACACTGTCCCTTTGTGCAAGGCTGCCGCAGCGGACAGACGCTCTGATTCTTTTTAATTCAATTTAATTTTTTTTCCCTGAAAACCAAGCCTCTCTGAATTAGGAGTCAAGCTACTGCCCTAGGATTGGGCCAAGATTTTGTGGTCACCATGGTAACAGCACCTTCTGCACCTAAGAATGATTCCTTTCTCTGGGAAGTAATGCAGCGTCTGCAAGCCTCCCTGCCCTTGCCCCCCAGCCCAGGTCTCTGTGGGGAGGTCCCTGTGTGCACAGACAGTCATCTCTGGGAGGGTGCCCCTGCCAGTGTTGACCGTGTCATTTATGTCGCTGCCCACCGTCCCCTCCCCAGGTCCACCCTCAACACAGTATTTGTGAATTTGGTCAGATTGCGTTCTGGCCGTTTACTCCCTGCCTGTATCTCTCCTTTTCCAGTTCAAGAAAAGGCAGCGAAGTTTTACGAAGCTGCAGAGCACAGTGGTTATCCGTGAGGCCCCAGATGAGAGTTTTTGAGTTTGGCAGCTTCACCCTTTCCTAAGTAAATGTCCACAGGAAAGGTTCTGAGTCCCTTGGTTTTCTTATCTATAAAATGGGGCTAATAATAGCACTTTCCTCATAGGGTTTCAGGGAGGATTAAATTGGGATTACGTGTGCGAAGTGGTCGGCACAGAGCCTGCCACGTGGTAAGAAGTCACAAACTATTGCTCTGAGCCTCGCACGGCTCTTCCTGGATGAAACAGGAACAGTCGGGGCGCCTGGGTGGCTCAGTCGGTTATGTGTCCGACTTTGGCTCAGGTCATGATCTCATGATTCATGGGTTCGAGCCCCACATCGGGCTCTGTGCTGACAGCCAGCTCAGAGCCTGGAGCCTGCTTCAGATTCTGTGTCTCCCTCTCTCTCTGACCCTCCCCTGCTCACACCATCTCTCTCTCTCTCAGAAATAAATAAAACAATAAAAAAAAAAAAAAAAGAAAGAAACAGGAACAGTCTCCTACGGTGCTGCCTCGCCTCAGGCAGGCACACCCGGGTCCTTCGCGCTCCGCCTGCTTCCTAACCTGCTTCTGGTTACTACGGGGTCTGCCATTGCTGTCAGTTGCAGGCTCTCGGAGTCCACACTCAACATGCATCTATCCTGGCTTGCCCTGCCCTTGGTAACTGCTGTTCTTTCCAGAACCCGACCTTACATCGGGTTTCTTTCTGCCTCAGATTCACTGTTGGCAAGACCCGACCCGTTCTCCAGAGCTGAGTCTCTGTCGCTCATGCTGTTAGACATGCTTATAAATAAGGTTGCTGTTCTAGCCTCTCCTGGTCAGCTCAGCACCTCTCCAGACAAGCCCCGCTTACCAATGGGCAAGCACCAATGGGCTCATGCCATCTGTCTGCTGTCTTAGCGGAGAGCTACATGCGTTGGGAACAGCCCTATTCCTACCATGCGACAGAGTGCACCCCGGCACAAGGCAAACCCCTTGCAGCACTCTGAATCTGGCCCCTTCTTGCCTGTTGGAATTTCCCATGTAGTTTGGGAGTGTTTACAGAAATCTTACAGAACTTCTATTCTTTCCCATCCAAAAGGCTGCCTTTGATCCTGATCTCAAGGCTGAGACTCAGGTCTCATCTGACCCGTACCTAATGGAGCAGGTAGACAGATGAACTAACCCTAGAAGCAGAAACAAAGTCCCCTGCCAAGCCCCAAAGTTAATGTAAATAGTGGCTAATAACCTGCTAGCCTATTGTGCCACTTATATAGATCCTATTGTGCTTCTTATATAGATCTGTGTTATAAAGTAGAAGAGCCACTGGTCACACATAGTCAACAAGTACTTGAGATGTGGCTAGTCTGAACTGAGAAGTGCTGTGGCCAGAAAATATATCTTGTATCTTGAAGACAGTGCAAAAAGTAAACCTCTAATATTTTTATATTAATTGCATGTCAAAATGATAATATTTTGGATATATTCGGGGTTAAATAAAATGTATTATTAAATTAATTTCACCTGTTTACTTTTATTTTTTTATATATGGCTACGAAGGGGTGCCTGGGTGGCTCAGTAGGTTAAGCATCCAACTCTTTCTTTCTTTTTTTTTTTTAATGTTTTATTTATTTCTGAGAGAGAGAGAGAGAGAGACAGCGTGAGCAGGGGAGGGTCAGAGAGAGAGGGAGACACAGAATCTAAAACAGGCTCCAGGCTCTGAGCTGGCAGTCAGCACAGAGCCTGATGCGATACTCGAACCCACCAACCATGAGATCATGACTTGAGCCGAAGTCGGACGCTTAACTGACTGAGCCACCCAGGCGCCCCAGCATCCAACTCTTGATGTCGGCTCAGGTCGTGATCTCACAGTTGTGGGATCTAGCCCTGTGTCCAGCTCCACTCTCAGCTTGGAATTCTTTCTCTCTCTCTCATTCCCTCCCTCTGCCCCACTCCCACTCATGTTCTCTCTCTCTGTCTCAAAGTAAATAAACATTTAAAAAATATGACTAATAAAAATGTAAATTACACATATGGTTCACATGTGTGACTTACATTATTTTTCTACTGGACAGTGTTGCTCTAGATTGCTCTTTCTGCAATAAGTTAGGGATCAAGGAAAATATATATTACTCTAGGAGTTTTAATCAGAGAGGGATTTAACACAGAGAATTAGGTGCTTATAAAACTAAGACTGGAGGAATAAAAATTAGCAAGCAGGGATGGATGTGGGGGGTGGGTCTCCTTAACTTTGAGCTTCACTGTTGACTTTCAGAGTGTCAGGAAGTACTGCTCAGAGCAGAGGTCGGAAAGCAGGAAAATGTTTCCTAGCTGCTCCTGCAACTGGTCCCAGCTGCCCTGCAACACCCAGGTGGGTGGTTGGCAAAACTTCTCCTGGTTTCTGCAAAACCCTGCATATAATAAAACCATGTGTTCACCAGTGATGCTGAAAGAAGAAGAATGGGTCCTCTTACCTCCCTTCTGCCTTCCACATCTCACAAAAACCCATCTTGTTGGCAGAATGCAAATTGTGGTCAGGATCTTGGATGTCA
Source organism: Hyaena hyaena (assembly GCF_003009895.1). NCBI lineage: Eukaryota > Metazoa > Chordata > Mammalia > Carnivora > Hyaenidae > Hyaena > Hyaena hyaena. Next base: position 586,466 of record NW_024081072.1, read on the forward strand.
CATAGTTCATAGTCTTCTAGTCTCATGATACAGAGGAAAGCCAGGAAGGGGTGCTTACTAATTGCTGAAAATAAACAGGCAAAACCAAACCAAACCAAAATAAGCTCAATATTCAGCACACTTCTCAAGGACTCATATTCATCTTGGAGTCTAGCAGAGTGCCTGGCACATAATAAGTGTTCATGAATAGTGAAAAACTGGTGTGTGTGTGTGTGTGTGTGTGTGTGTGTGTGTTTATGTTGGTTCCAGTATTTTGCTTTTGCAGATAATGCTGCCATGGGCATTTTCATGTATGACTTTTCTTGTTTTTACTGAGATGTTTTCTAGGGATAGATGTTCAGGAGTGGGATTGCTGTGCATTATCGTTTAGTTTTGTCACGTGGCTTTCTAGAACTTCTATGCCAGTCTATAATCATACATATATATACAAAGATTCTATATGAAAGATGCCTTTTGTGGCAATGTCACCAACCTTGCACATTATCATTGTTTGCTTATATTTGTTCTTATTTAGTGTGTAGAGGGTAAGTCCCGTTCTCTTTGGGTTGGGTCCTGGGGAGACAGCAAAAGGGCTGATCGACTTAGTTGCGGAGATTGTAATTTCTGTCATGATTGAAGGCCTCTAGCTGCCAACACTTTTGTCCAGAGCAAGCCCTCCTCACTGTGGGATGTGTTCTGCCTTAAGATTAATGAGAAAGAGCGGCAAACTCTGAATCGCTAAAGTCTCCTCTGCCCTCAGTGAGAGTTGAAGATAATTACATAGATTTTTGATAGTTGTCTCAGAGAAGGAAATATCAAATAGCAATGGCCAAACGAACCTTTTCTTTTCTTCCCTGAATCTTGCTGTGTTTCATGATGGGAACCCATATGATAATGGCTTATGTGTTTATGAATTATATTGTAAGGACAAATACTTTCCTTATTTCTCTGTGAGGGGAGGATGATCTAAACGATGTGAAGATAATGCAGAATCAGTCCAGAAAAATGTTTCAGTTTTCTTACCTGTAAAAGCGGAAGAATAACAGGATACCTTACAGCATTGCTGTGAGGATCAACTGACTTAATAGCCAAAAGGTGCTTCTCAATGGCCTGACACATAGTAAGTGCTGGGTAAATGGTGGCTGTTTTTAGGACAGATGAAGCTATGCGTGTCCCTCAGCCTGAGCCCTGATGCTGTTGGCCACTGGTACCCTGAGCTGCATTTTGTTTTATGATCAGTAGCCAAGAGAAGAGGCTATTGGCACTTAGCCGGGAAATGCAATTGTCTGTAAAAGGCCTGTGGCCATTCTGGGGTTTATGAACAGGAAGATGTGTGCAGGGTGCCTATAATTACAATGTGTTGAGTCAAAGAATGGCTCAGCTGGCCAGGGTCTTTGACATCATTTAGTGATATCGTTTTATAGATGAAGAAACAGAGGCCAAGAAAATGCAGATTTTCTAAGATTTTCCAGCAAGCTAATGGCATACAGAGTAGAGGCTGAGTCTTCCGAATCCCAGACCAGGATCTTGCCTGTTTCACAAGGGCACCACACCCACCAGCGGGCCAGTGGACGAGCATGAGCTGGTAGTGGTGATGGAGGAGCACACTGTCTCTGATTTTGCCCCTTCCCTAGGCCAAAGGGAGGAGATGCTGTTCTGCTCAAGATCCAGAGTCCCTGGAGCAGGGATCTTGGTCTTTTTGAGAATGAGAAATACATTCTAACATCAATAATTTTTATAGGCATTTCCCCACTTCAGCGTGATACAGAAGCTACAGCTTCAATATCCAATGTTAGAGAAAATGTGCCATAATATTGGCTACTGTAAACACAGTAGCACTTGACAGTGGGGATGTGCATACGTTTGAAAAGTAGTTGGACCTGTATTATTTATTCAGACTCCACATGATTGGATGGCATTTAGATTCATGATCACCTTGCAATAATTCCTTGCAATAATTCCACCACCTCACTAGAAGACGTTCACATCCATTGCCACGGAGGACTGCTGTTTTCCTTTATTTTCTGAGAGTTCCAAAAGGAGATACTAACATAGGAGTAATGCAGCAAGAATAAAGAGGAGCATCAGGCTAAACCATTCCGGCTAAGCTCCCAGCTGTAAGGAATGAGGCTTGAGTAGAAACACACACACATACACACACACACACACATACGCGCACACACACACAAAGCTCTTTCTTGTTCTTTCACATAAATGCAATGGTAAACTGATACCCAACTGAGAATGTTGGCCCCGATAGTCTGAAAGCCAAGGTATTTGGGGGCAGTTATAGTTCATTAACTGCGGTGAAAAACACAGAGCGACAGTCAAAGCTAGAGCTCAGGCAGACAGATCTGTATGTTTTCTGATATTAGATAATATGCATATGACAGAAATAGATTCAACTGCAAAATCCTGACTCCATTTTGCTTTTCCCAGTGTGCTACTAGGAAAAGAGAGAGGTGATTCTTGGAGGTGGTTCTGCAGGGCATAGACCTCTGCCTTCTTTGGAGCAGTTTCAGGGCTGGCATGGCCAGGGAAAAGGACAGCAGTGGAGTGGGGGCTCCCCATGGCGGGTTTCTTCTGGGACCTCTACATATCAGCCTCTTGAGAGGAATTGGGAGGAGGGGGAGCCCTCTGGTCTTAGCAGCAAGAGAGGCCCAGGACTCCTCCATAAAACAAGCATAACACTGGGGGGAAAATGTCAAGAACAATCATTTCAAAGCACTGTAAATTGACCAAAGGCAGACAACAAATTGAGAAGCTTTTATTCTTGAAAATCTGCTGGAGCTTCAGGTAAGAATGGCAGGCATCTGTGGCTGCCTTGCCTGGGGCTGCTTCCATGCCCTGCCGCCAGCTCAATTGGCCAGAACTGTAGCTTTAAACATGTGGGGCTGGCCCTGGAGATGAGCAACTCTGCTGCCAGAAAGGCAGACTCAATTTGCGCTGTGTGTGTGTGTGTGTGTGTGTGTGTGTGTGTGTGTATGTATGTAAACCTGTGGCTTTGCTGGCTGAACGTGGAGGACTCAATTGGCAACAAACAAGGATAATCCATGACTTTGCTAGCCCAAGATTTTGTTCTTAGTTGGAATGAGCCATAAATTCAATGGGGAAGTCCTGAAAATGTAAGAGCACTACAGAGAGGCTGGGAGAAGCTCTCCACATATTCCTGTTAGCCGGAGAAACTGTATGCATGGAGCAGACCCAAGAGGGCCCCGTGAAACCTGAAAACCAAGGAGAATTGAGGTCTGGCTCTAACATTCAATGTGTTCGTCAACCCCCAGACTGATGTCTCCGTAGAGAGATGCAGACCTGCCCAGTAACTCCTGGCCCAGTGTTGGTCCCGCTGGCCCATGTGTCTGAGACAGTGGAGAATCTTGAGTCCATGAAGTGATACTGGCTGTCATTTTGCTACCTGTTTTCTTGGGTGCCTTCCTGGTGGTACTGCTGAGGCATGGTAGAAAGAGCTTGGGTTGGGTCAGACAGACTGAGGTTTTAATCCCTGCTCCGTCTCTTACTACCTATGTGAATTTTGGTGAGTTGTACACCATCATTGTATCTGATTCAATCCTTATAAAAGTCTGGCAAAGTAGGCATTATTACTGTCCCTTTGTCCTAGGATGCTATGGTATAGAGAGCTTTATAATCTGTAAAATGGGTTTTTGGGGTTTTCTGGGGGGATGTGTGAGGATTATATACCATAATGGCTATATTATATCTATCACGTGGTAGTTTTTCAATCAATACTTTTTGTGTTTGTTGTTATTGCTATGGCTGAAGATGGAGAAGAAGAATAATGACCAGGTCGCCAAGCCCAGAGAGCTTATCCACTCAGATAGTCACCAAGAAAATCATTAGATGCTGGTATTAAGTCACGGTAGGTGAGACATCTGGTGGGCTCTGTATTGGCTTTTATGTATTTATTTTAATTTATTACCACAAATTCTGTGGCTTAAAACAACACAAATTAATTATTATACAGTTCTGTGTGTCAGCATTCTGGCAGCATTCTGTCTGGGTACAGGGCGACTCACTTGGATCTTCTCTTTGCTTAGAGCCTCGTAGGCTGGAACAAGGGGTCAGTGAGTGTAAGTTCCTTTCTTGAAGCTCTGAATATGAACCCACTTCTAGGCTCGTTCAGGTTGTTGGCTAAATTAAGTCCCCTACAATAGCAGGACTGGGGTCCCTATGCACTTGCTGGCTGTCAGCCAGAGGTTATCTGTGCTGGAGATCCTGTTAGAGGTTGCTCTAACTTTTCCTCATATATATTTTTTTTAACTAAGACAGTTAAATTTTTTAATGTTTATTTTTGAGAGAGAGACAGAGCATGAGAGGGAGAGGGAGAGGGGCAGAGAGAGAAGGAGACACAGAATCCAAAGCAGGTTCCAGGCTCTAAGCTGTCAGCACAGAGCCTGATGTGGGGCTCAAACCCATGAACTGTGAGATCATGACCTGAGCTGAAGTCAGACGCTTAACTCACTGAGCCACCCAGATGCTGCTCCTAGTATTTTCCGTGTGACTCCCCTCCAGTGACAGGGACAGAGTCCCTCTCATGCTCAGAATGCTTCTAACTCTCTTCCACTGCACCCCTCTGACTCATGTGATTGCATTAGGCTTGCTTGGATAAGCCAGGCTAATCTCTGTATTTACAATCCATAACCTTAATCACATCTGCAAAGTCCCTCATTCATGGACTCTGGAGATTAGGGCATGGGCATCACTGGAGGAGGTGCAGTCTACCCACTATGGCCTATCAGGGGAGAGCAGGCAAACTCTTGGGACAGGAAGCCACATTTTTTAAAAGTTTATTTATTTATTTTTGAGAGAGAGAGTGAGTGGGGGGCAGATGGGGAGGGACAGAGAATCCCAAGCAGACTTCATGCTGTCAGCAAAGAGCCCGAGACAGGGATTGAACTCATAAACTGTGAGATCATGACCTGAGCTGAAATCAAGAGGCAGATGCTTAACTGACTGAGCCACCTAGGCACCAGGAAGCCACATTTATATGAAACTAGGAACAACCAGCTGTTAGAGAATGTGACCATGTATAGACCGGGTTAGCGAGGCGGTCTCTAGTGGACATCTGTTTTTGTCTACCCAACATTATTTTCTTTGGGGGAAATATCCCTTGTTTATTCTCTAGGGTTTTTATGAGGCTGCCAGTCACAAGGTTCTACCCACTTGGCTATGGCTATGGCTATGGCTATGGCTATGGCTATAGACCCATGACCCCAAAATTGGCCAAAGAGATCATCTGTTTCTCAGGTATTGACTCTTTGGTGGAGACACACAGACGTTGAGTGCTGACTGGAGTTGAGTCATGGAGTGCCAATATCCTAGCCCTTCATAGCAGCCCTGATTCAGTCCTTCCTGGGAACTGGTTGTTCAGCAACAACTCCACCACTGGGCCCTACTTAGAAACCTTCCAATATATCCCTTTTCTGGCTCGAGTTATTCAGAGTTGGTTTCTATTGCCTACACCAAAGAATATTAACTGATACACTGTCTGTCAGTCTCATGGCCACTACCATCATTATATTAAAAAAAAACAACCACATTTATTCAGATCTCCTTGATCAGAATTATGATGGGAGTTAATTACTGACAGAGTTTCTAATTTCCACAATGGAACTTGTTACCTGTGGCATGTCTTTTTAACATTTTTCCATGAACCCTGATAAACCGGGGGCAGACCCACAGAAAGTAATTTAATAACATGTAATGCCCCAGAAATCAAGGTACGTTAAGGGCATCAGCCAGACAGGCAGAAATCACCACTCCTTTTAACCTTTTATTACCTATCGCATATGAATTACAACCACACAATGTAATTCTCATTCAAGATGATGGCCTGAATCGTAAAATTTCAAGTATGAAATGTGGTCTGTTTATTTCAGCAAGAAAGTATGCAATACAACCAGTCTCCTTATTTATTTTTTATGATTCAGTGCTTTAAGGGGTAAACCTAAATTACACGGCGCATTCACTCCTCTAGAACGCCTCATCACCTGACAATGAAGGGGTCAATGAGGTGTTCTAGTGGGTGAGAATGAAGATTTGAATTGTGTACAAGCCATGTACACTTATAGATCTGGCCTGATGAAGGAAGGGAGTGTTCTCAGCAACTAATACATATTCAAAGGAGAGCTGAGGGAGGCACCTCTTCTTGCCTTGGGTCTGACCATGACTTTTGAAGGTGGGAGTTTAAGAATTTGCTTTGATCACTCTGGATGTGCAGGAAAGTTGCCCTTGCTTGGTGGCCCTAGCTTTGATGCGAACAGTATAATATTCATTTCGATCCTTTCTGAAGAGGGTTCCAGAAAATTTAGTTCCACCCAAGTTCTCACAAGGTCAGACGTCCAGCGTTTAGGTTGGTTCTCTGAGAAGATTAGAATGCAGTGAATCTGCCAGCTTAAGTAGTTGGCAGACTCCTCACTCTCTCTCTTCAGACTCCGGGAGCCCAATTTCTCTAAAGAAGAAATCTGAAGAAACAATTTACTCCGTCAATGTAATGTCCCTCTGAGTCAGAAGAACAGTCTCTCAAAGACAATTCAGTTCCATAATAATAGTAATACAGGCGCCATAACCACCTCCTGTGTTTGTATCACACTGCCTTTCCACAGGGACAGGATATCTGGAAGATCCTCTCTCACTCCAGAAGGCAAGGTGCTGTCGCTCCCAGGAGGACCAGTATGATTAACTGGAAAGGATTGGATCTTCACAAAACCATCCCCATACACTGTGATGTTCTAAAAGCTTGCAAAGAAGATTTTTGATGCCACCTTCTATTTAGAATTTTCTTTTCCTTTCCTTCCTTCCTCCTTTTCTCTCTTTCTCCCTTCCCCCAATCCCTCCTTCCTTTCTTCCTTCTTTTTCTTTTAAAGTCCTTATTTTTTTTGGAGCAGTTTTAGGGTCACAGCAAAATGAGAGGAAGGTGGTGAGATTTCCCATAAACCCTCTGTCCCCCACACATACAGAGCCTCCCCCATTACCAACATCCACCACCAGATGGTACATTGGTTACAACTGATGAACGTACCCAGACACAACATCGTCACCCAAAGTCCATAGTTTCCATTAGGGTTTGCTCTTGGTGTTTACAATCTATGGATTTGGAAAAATGTATGACATGTATCCACCATTATAGTATCATACAGTGTTTTCACTGCCCTAAAAATCTGTGTCTACCTCTTCAATCCTTCCCCTTCCCACCAGCTCTGATCTTTTTACTATCTCCATAGCTTTGCCCTTTCCAGAATGTCATATTTTCAGACTGCCTTTTCAGATTGGCTTCTCTCACTCAGAAATATGCACTGAAGATTCCTCCATGTCCTGATAGCTCATATCTTTTTAGCACTGAATAAAATTCCACTGTCTGGATGAACCACAGTTTATCTGTTCACCTATCAGAGGCGTGTTGGTTGCTTCCAAGTTTGGGCAGTTATGCATAAAGCTGCCATAAGCATCTGTGTGCAGGTTTCTGTGTGGCCATAAGTTTTCAAATCCTTTGGGTAAATATCAAGGGGCATCATTGTTGGATCATATGGTAAGAGTATATTCAGTTTTACAAGAAACTGCCAGACTGCCTTCCAAAGAGGCTGTATTCCTACCAGAGTCAAATGAGAGATCCTGTTACTCCACTTTTGCCAGCATTTGGTGTTTTCAGTGATCCAGATTTTGGCTACTGTAATAGGTGTGGAGCAGTATCTTGTTATTTCAATTTGCGTTTCCCTGATGACATATGATGTGGAGCATCCCTTCCTTCTTCCCTTTCTTCCTCCTTCCCTCCCCCCTCTTTTTTTTTTTTTTTTTTACTAAGATTGAACAGTTAGGATAATATGCATATAGTCATCCATCAGGCATCTTCTTTTCAACTTTTAAAAATTCAGTGTAACATCTTCAGTCTCAGGAGCTCTCAGAGATCCTCCAGATGTGTACCGAATAATGGCAGCATGGGCAGTGACTCTGCCACCTCCTAAGTGCCCTGGATGTATTGTTTTCCTATGCAGTGACTAGGCCAGCACTCTATTCCTCTAACACAAAGGCATTGCTATTGACTAGTTTTGAAGGGAAATTTATTTTCATCCACCTTCCTAAACCACAACTTTGACATCTCCTCTTCTTCCTCTTCATAATAGTCACGGTAGGGTGTTCAATTATAGCTAAAAGCCCTAGATTTAAGTGACAGATTAAGAGGCTCGGCAGGTTACTACTATAATGTTCATTTCATCTGTTGGTTTATTTTTCTGACCTGCAGGCACCGGGCTTTAGGTAAGCCTTCTGACAAGGTGCTGTTTGCTGATGCATCCTGTGGCTGTCCAGCTCTCTTTGCTGGGCGCTCATGGTGTGGTCTTTGGGAGAGGTCAGCTGGAGGGAGCCCGTCTGCACGGCACCATCCACAGCCCTAGCACCTTTGATTCTCGGCCCCAGTGAGGCTCCCACCTCACCAAGTGGCAGGAGAGCAGGAATAAATCCTCTAGACACCTCTGCTCCTGCCCCGCCCCCTGCCCCTAGCCCCTGGCACAGAGCCTGGCACACAGTGGGAGCTCCATAGAGTTTGCAGGATGAAAGAATGAAATGCTCCAAAGCAGGGAGGCATTAAGTGTCTGCATTTGCTTCAGGTGGAGATAAGGGGGGAACTATAAATGCCACTCACTCCTCTTAAAATTACAGGAGAAAAAATGCCCATATTTTCCATTTTGCTTTGCTTGACTTCCAGGAGTATGTTTCCACCCCTTTCCATTATGCCTGTCTTTTTGCTCTCCTCCAAGGACCCTCCCAGGCATCTCTGACCACTGTGGGGTCTTACAGGAAGCTGCTATCAGCTGCTCACCTTTTCTCTGAACCTGAAGGCAACGTTTTCCAAAATCTTGGCACTTTCCTAAGGATGCAAACTTATAAGTTTCCAAAAAATGGAATTCCAATTCCAATGGTAGAACTGTAGACAACCCTTTTAGATCACCGAGAAACTGTCTGCAGGTACACTCTGTTGTCTTTCAGAGCTTACTCTCTCCTCTTCATGTGGGGATGAGGCTTCTGTCTCAGACACCTGGAGCTTTCTTGGGGGAACTAGTCAGCAGACACAGTGAGGGGGTCAGGCACTGCTGCTTTAGGTTGGGCTCAGCTCCTCTCTCACCCCAGATGCCTGGCTGAGGGCACCCAGTACCTTCTTGGCTGCACTTGCCCCTTTCTGCTCCTGCTTCCCAGGTCTTCCATAGCACCAGGGTCACTGCGCTCAGAGCATTCAGCAAAAGCTTGTCCTTGCAGAGCCTGCTCAGGCTGGAACTTTCTTCAGGGGCCTTTGCTTGTGCTGGAGCCAGACCTCACTCTTGTCTGACCAGGGCAACTCTCTGAGGTTGCTCTGTACTTCCCTTCATTGTACTTAAATGTCCTGTGTGTCTTCTCCCAGTGGCTGTTCAGGGTGGGAGCTGTCTTTCTCATTTTATAGCTCTAGTGTCTATTACTTTATAAACATGAGTAAAAAGTACTGAGAGAGAGAAAGACACAGAGAGAAAGAAGAAGAGAAGGAGAAGGGAGAAGGAGGGGCGGGGGAGGAAGAGGAGGAGGAGGAAGAGAAAGAGGAGAGGAGGAAGTAAGAAATGGTTTAGTCACCTAGTTTCTGCTATTTCCAACTAGTCTAATAAGTAATTGTCAACATAGTTCTAAAAGAACACTAGTGGGGTGTGCATCCCTATGGATTTGAGTTTCCATCCAGAGAGCTGGTGCGTTGAGAATTGGAGCACTTGTCTTATTGCTGTGATGGCCCTATCTAATAGATAATTAAACCCAGGGTTTTTTTCTTCCATCTCCTTGATCCCTTATTTTTAGTAGCTACTCCAATCTTAAGGCCCCTTTTGAAGTTGGATAGTGTGGGTCTTTTACATTTAGCCTTTATCAGCAACCAGTTAGTGTCTGGTAATTGCAAATTATTTGAACAAGAGGCAAATGGTATAGCAAGAATCTAAAAAGGTCAGGGGAGTTGTGTCTCAAAAACTGCAGCTACAGGATTGAAGAAACTTCACTGGAAGTATTAATTTAAGACAATCGCTAGGCCCTACTCAGTGAGGCTGGAAATGCATCTGGTATTCAGTCCCAGGCCTTTCTGCAATGAGCAGGGTCAGGTAGAGCTTCCTGGCATGAGTGTGTGTGTGTGTGTGTGTGTGTGTGTGTGTGCGCGCGCGCGCGCGCTTGAGTGCGTGTGAGCCAACAAGATTCAGCCAGGGTTACTGTTCAGCTGGCCCATGGTTGTAGGTTCAGCTTCGGTTCTGAGTGCTCAGTGCCCAGGCCATACTCATCATTAAACAGAATGACCTTCTCCAGAGCAGTGGAGCAGTGTATGCATTTGCTGGTGGAGACAAGGGGCGAAGCGCCATGCCGTGTGCTCCTGAAGCCAGAGAGCGTCCCTACTCTCTTTTCTTCATTTTGGCTACACAGTGTATATTAAAGTTTAGGCAAGCTTCAAACAGAAGAATCACATTCTTATATCTTGAATTTTAGGTGAATCTGGAGGTTTAGCCTAAACCTAATTAATATAAAGAGTGCTAATGAAGTTTTGCATCATGTCAGATAAGCGAAGCCCTCTATCCCTGACCCTCCATTCATATCCAAGGTAATTATTTCCCCCCGAGTCCTGGGAAGAGGGAGTTCCTGATGGAGGGACTTTCTGTGATCAGGAGTTTCTCCAGAAGAGAAGGATGCCACCAGCTGGGAGCACTTTGGGGTGTGTTTGTTTTTGACATCTTGATCTTGTTCAAGTGCTCAAGAGGTAGGATGCTGAGAAGATACTAAAGATATGAAAGCTAGCTTGGAGGCTGTCCCTCCACACCCTAGTCTGAAGCTCCCCCTTCTGCATCTGTGACCTCCCAGAGAGGACAGGAGTGGTGTCTAAGATTTCCAGGTTCCCCACCCCCTCCTTGGCTTTTATGCCAGGGTAGAAGAAGGGAACAGAGGGAATTAGCCCTTTCTCAAACTCCTCTGCTCTCCAGGCCAGTCAGTGAGTATTCCATAATATTGGTCCCTTCAGCCTTCTCTGGGAGTCCTCTTAGCTCTCCCAAACAACGTGTGCCCAGCAGAAATCAGGCCCACAGAGCCCTCCTTCCCCTAATCCCCCCAGCCCAAAAGGTGTTTGCACCCCCTACAAGCTGGCTGCCAAGTCCATCACCCAAGGCAGTGTTGGTCTTTGCCACCTCTGGTCCCTGACGTCCCTCCACTGTGACACCCACTAGTCCCAAACTCAGTCAAAGAGGATGACATCTCCAGAGAGTGACTCCCATGGCCACCAGCTATTCCCTCCAGAGAGCTGAGTGCACAAACTCAGCAACAGGAGAGCCCCCAGGTGTCCCTGGGCCTCTTCCAAGGCTGCCCTTTCTCTCTCCCTCTCCATTTTCCTCTCTTCCTTTCCTGCCATTCTTTGCTCCTACCTTCACCTTTCTCTTTTTATATTCCTCACCTTTGTCCTTCTGTCTCCCTGAATCCTCTTCCTTCCCTATGCAGTCAGTTCTGTCCTTGGGTCATGCTGTCCCCAAGAAGGAAGGGCACACCCTGCCAGCTCTCCTCTACAGGTGCAAATGCAGCTGCAGGGCCAGCCCCCTGGCCCCTCCCCTGGCGTCCCCCTCACCCTACCCTCCCTCCTCCAGCCTGGTTAGGTTTTCTTTTGTTTCCTGTGCTCCAGCTCTTCTCCCCATCCTGGCTGTAAGCTCCTTAGAAGCAAGCAGTACACCCTCATTTCTTTATGGTTCCCCTCACAGCCTGGAAGGTGCTTTGAAAAACACTTGTTTATTGACTGGTTGATGCAGATACTAAAGTAGCTAATGCCAGGCCAGTCCACTTCCTGCAGGGCTAAGTTCAAGATTGGGGTCAGCATAGAGTCTCTAAACTGAGTTGTGTTTCTGACACGTCCATGGGGAGGAGGATTAGAGCAGGATCCTGTGACCAGAGGCTTTGGAGCCAGAGAATTGAGGGATCACATCTATATACCTCGTTGACCAGTTGGGGGACCTTGGGAAGTGATCTTATCTTTAAAAAAATTTTTTTAATGTTTATTTATTTTTGTGAGAGAGACAGAATATGAGCAGACAATGGACAGAGAGAGAGGGAGACACAGAATCTGAAGCAGGCTCCAGGCTCTGAGCTGTCAGCACAGAGCCCGATGTGGGGCTCAAACTTGTGAACCACGAGATCATGACCTCAGCTGAAGTCACACTCTTAACCGATTGAGCCACCCAAGCATGATCTTACCTTCTGAGTCTCATTTTCCTCCTCATTAAAATGGGGATAACAGCCTCCCAGTTGCTGTGAAGATTAGATGTGATGCTGTTTTAAATGGTATTACATACTGTTTTCTTCTCTCTCCTCCAGCCCATGTTTTCAGAAGACACGGGATATAGATGCCAAGCCCTGGGGCCACATCCCTGGAGCGCTGTCAAGTACAAAGTGAGAAGGAACCCAGGGGCAAGGGAATATAGGGCAGCAGACCTAGGTCCTGCTGGCCCAGGGCTGCTCACAACTTGGTGGAAGGGTCATGAGGATGACGTGAAATAACGTATGCAAAGCTTGTCATGGAGGCCACAGAGGCCTCAATAAAAGGTGTGTGCTGGGACCAGAGGCACGCATTCCACAATCTATTGTCTGGAAAGAACCTGGGGGAAATGAAAGAGCCTCAGAGATACACAAATGCTGGCATTTTGAGCTGAAGCTTAGTACACTCCCCTCGGGGTTGGCTGACTCAGGGAGCTCAGGACTGATTGTCTTCTGTCTGGAATTACTGCAGGGGTCATGGGGGACATCACAGGTCAAGTGTGTACCAGGGTCTAGGCTTCACAATAGTTTGTTCGAGCCACTGAGTTCTCCCGCTGTGGGGTTTTCAAGTGCGTGAGTCGTGAAACGTAGCATGCACTGACATCATTTTAATAAGGCTCAGGCACTTCCATGACATACTCTAGAGTCTTCCACTGAAATCGTTTTGCTGTCAAAAGCTGACATTATAACGACATTGCAGGAGAGACTCCCTGGGAAATCACTGCTCATTTCCTTTCAGGCAGTTCGTTTACCTGCAGAAGCTGGACTCTTCCGCTCTGCTCTGCAGCGTCTGGCGATTGACATGATCCTGTAAGTCAATTTTGCAGCTGAGTGGACTGAGGTCCCAGAAAGCCAGAGGCCTGAAGTGGAAAATATCGAGCAGGTGACTCATTAAGGCTTGAGTTGAGGACTTGAGCCCTGAGGAGCAGCCTGCGCATTGCAGACCTTATTGGACATTAGGAGGCCTGATTGGACTGTGGCCTCGTTTTCGACCAGTGTGAGGAGGGAGAGTGGGAGCCTGGGAATATCTCCCACTGCTGATTTTTCAGGCTTTTTGATGCGTTTATTCTCCCACCCGACTCACTTTGACTTTTTTATCCAATTCTCATCATCTGCCCCTCTTGCTACAACTTTTCCTCCAGCACCTTCCATTCTGTTTCATTCAAGCTTGCAGTGTGCTTTTTCCTCTTTAGCTGCTCCCCATCCCATCCCAACTCGGCAGATGGCCGGGTTTGGGCTTTGGTTTCCAGAGAAGAGGGCGACTTACTGCAGCGATCTCCCCTCTGCTTTCCAGTTTCAGAAAATGAGGTGGGCACTTTCTCCCACGGAGCGGGCCTCTGATGCCATCCTTTGGGCCTGGGCCCCGAGAGTTTCCTCCTCTGGGTTGAATTGTCACTGTCTCTTTGCACTGGTCCCTTCTAGGCTTTTAGACATGCGCTCGACCCAACTTCTCCTCTTTCCACTGCTGAGCTTCTTACCCAGTCACTCATATCCTCCACTGCCGCTTTCTCACTCCGGAGCCTCTCAAGTCATCTATGACTATTGTCCCTCTGACCCTGTAAGTCAGAGGTGCCCCTCCAGTGATCAAGCTGCCCTGTAATCACAGACACTCTTAACAACTATCTTTGAGGAGTATGTGGAGGGGCTCAGTTGGTTAAACATCCAACTTTGGCTCAGGTCATGATCTCTTGGTTTGTGAGTGTGAGCCCCATGTGGGCTGTCAGCGCAGAGAATGCAGAGCTGCCTTTGGATCCTTTGTCTCCCTCTCTCTGCCCCTCCACTCATGTGCACTCTCTCTCTCTCTCTCAAAAATAAGTAAGCATTTAAAAAATTATAAAAACAACAACAAACCCCCCAATCATCTTCTTTGAAACTTTCCTCATTGGGTCTCAATGATGCCCCACTCTGAGCTCTCTTCACACTTCTGACCTGTGTTGTCTCACATTCCCCTGATGTCTTTTTCACCTCTCACCCCAAAGCTACGCAGTCTTCAGGGCTCGATATACTATTCTCATATGTTCTATTCTTCCTTTGAAAACTCCCTCCCTTTTCAGCTCTCATGAAAACTCATGTCTCCAAGCTCTACAAGAGGGAGGTCCTCAATGCTGCCTATCTAGTTTCTACTTCATTTCTAAGTTCTCTACTTCTATCTCAAACCACCTTAAGAATCTTTCCCTCTGATAGGCTTCCAACACCTCACAAGAAGTGTGGGGAGAGCTGACCTGGCTCCTGCATCTGGGTCCAAAGCACAGTTATTGATGAGGGAGCATAAGGCAAGCTAACAGGCCTTGAACACTCCACACCTCCCACCCCAGGTGGGACACATGTGATATTTCTCAGGCACTCCTGGCTGCCCAAAAACAAGGAAAGGGGAAAAACAAAGAGTTAACTGAGAGAAATAATAGTCCTGCAGGACCTAAGTTTCCATCACCCCTCCATAGTGATGTGGGAAACAAAGGCAGAAGGAAATGGAAGATAGAACTATATTTCTTATAACCTGAAGCCCATTGACAAATACTTGAGGCAGGCAGAGTAAAATGTTTCTCCAAGAGCTCCTTACTGTCTTAATATTAATGCTTTGGTAGAGGGAAAGACAGGCTTAGCTTGACAATAGTTAGGCTTTCAGTGTCCTGAGAGTCTTCTTTAGCATATGAAAATCTCACTGTAAACTTCCTCTGGACTTTGCCTCCCCCAACTCCATCCTATATAACCAGTCTCTCTTCCTGGTCCCTGAGCAGCTCTTCTTGCCCACGGGTCCTGTCCCTGTGCTTCAATAAAATCACCTATTTGCACCAAAGACATCTTCAAGGATTCTTTCTTGGTCTTTGGCTCTGGACCCATGAACCCCACTATCACCCCCAAAACCTCATCAGTTACCATGTCGAGGTTGCATAGCAAAGGGGTTGAGTGTGTAAGCACGGAAGCCAGACTCTGTTCAGAGCCTCCCCTTGCCTTGCTGACCTAACAGAATAACAGAGGGCAGATTATTGAACATTTCTCTCAGCTTTCCCATCTGAGGATACTAATAAAACTGACCTCATATGGTTGTTGTGAGGAGTAATTGAAAAAATACACATAAGTTCTTTGAACAATGCCTGAAAAATGTTACCAAATATACATTCTCAAAACTTCTGAGTTCTCTTGGACAGATTTCTCTTTCCTCCACCCCACCTTGTGTCCCAATCCCACATTTCTTTTTCCGAATCTTTTTTTTTTTTTTACAAATACTTTATTGTCACGTTGGTTTCCATATAACACCCAGTGCTTATCCCCACAAGTGCCCTCCTCCATGCACATCTCCCCCCTCCCCCCCATACCCATCAGTCCTCAGTTTGTTCTCAGTATTCAAGAGTCTCTCATGGTTTGCCTCTCTCCCTCTCCCCAGCTATTTCCCCCCTTCTTCTCCCCTGCGGTCCTCCGTTAAGTTCCTCCTAATCCTCCTATACGTGCAATCATATGGTATTTGTCTTTCTCTGCCTGACATAATTCGTTCGGCATAACACCCTCAAGGTCCATCCATGTTGCTACACATGGCCAGATTTCATTGTTTCTCATTGCCATGTCGTATTCCATGGTATAGATAAACCACATCTTCTTTATCCATTCGTCTGTTGATGGACACTTAGGCTCTTTCCATGTTTTGGCTATTGTTGAGAGTGCTGCTATGAACATTGGAGTACATGTGCTCCTATGCATCAGCACTCCTGTATCCCTTGGGTAAAATTCCTAGCAGTGTTATTGCTGGGTCATAGGGGAGTTGTATTGTTAACTTTTTGAGGAACCTCCACACTGTTTTCCAGAGGGGCTGTCCCAGTTTACATTCCCACCAACAGGGTAGGAGGGTGCCCGTTTCTCCACATCCTCACCAGCATCTAGAGTTTTCTGATTTGCTCATTTTAGCCACTCTGACTGGCATGAGGTGGTATCTCAGTGTGGTTTTGATTTGTATTTCCCTGATGAGGAGGGATGCTGAGCATCATTTCATGTGTGTGTTGGCCATCTGGATGTCCTCTTTGGAGAAGTGTCTGTTCATATCTTCTGCCCATGTCTTCGCTGGGTTGTTTTCTTTTTCCAAATCTTTTACTTGCCTCTTGGCCCTTGGTGGTCCAGGCCAGGATAGTGCATTTGGCTTTAAAACGGTCTCCTTATTTCAAGGTTCTTCTGCCTCAATCTAGCCTGAACATCACATCTTTAGCCTCACTTTTAAAAAAATGTTTATTTTTGAGTGAGAGAGCACGGGTAGGGGAAGAGGAAAGAGAGAGGGGGGACAGAGGATCCAAAGTGGGCTCAGTGCTGACACCAGCAAGCCCAATGCTGGGCTGAAACTCAGAACTGAACCGTGAGATCATGACCTGAGCCGAAGTTGGACGTTCAACCGACTGAGTGCCCTGGGCACACACAGCCTCACTTTTATATGCTCTTCATATACTCAACCATTTCTTACAGGAGAAAGTTTTCTACCATCTAAATCCACCCTGTTTTCTCTTTCTCATCTCTGTTTCTCACTCACTCAAACACTCAGCTCCAGGAGGGCTAAGTGTTCTATAGACAACTTGCTCATTTCTCCCTTCCCCCTTCATACCCTCCTTTAAATCCTTACTGACTTACTACCACTCAAATGCTTATACCGTTCACACTGCAAGTCTTCTGTTAATGGACTTAATCTTATACAGTTGTCTGGTGAGTGGAAGCTGGGTCCCCTCGACAAGACTGGGAGCTCCTTGGGGGTAATGCCTGTGTTGTGCATTCCCCCAGAGCGCCTAGCACAAGCTCTTGCTCTCAGCAAGATGTCAATAAAGATTTGTTGGCCATTTGGCCAAATAATCAGAACATCAGATTCACTCTGAATACAAGAGAGGTAAGGGAAATCTGTGAATTCCCCATGAGACTTGATCTTTGCTTTCTACATCCAGTATTGGCACACATGTGTGTAAAAGGGATGGACTGGGGCAGGGAGTAGGTTTAAGAATGGGTTAGTAAGGGAAACTGAGATATTGAGGATATGAGAAGTGCTGATTAATTTTTGGGTGTCTGGGCATCTGAAGGGATTACTCCAGTGTATCCCATAATTGTTCATTCCTCCTGGCTTCCTGTTTCTTTTCTTACATTATGCAAATATTGATTAAACATTCTGTTTGGTTGGATTCTGGAACCATAGTCTTAAGCTGTGATGTTTACTGATTGACCAGATGATGAATGACAGTTCTAAAACCATTCTTCCAAAGAATGCAAGAACACTAATTCAAAGGGATACATGCACCCCTATATTTATAGAAGCATTGTTTACAAGCACTAAATTGTGGAAGCATCCCAAGTGTCCATTGACTGATGCATGTATAAAGAAGATGTGTTGTATATATAAACATGCATATATATGTATGTATGTATATACATGTCTATGTATGTATATGTATGTATGTGTGTATGTATATGCATATATATGTATCTATGTATATATCCATATATATATATAATGGAATATTACTCAGCCACAAAAAATAATGAAATCTTGCCATTTGCAAGGATATGAATGCTGCTAGAGTATCATGCTAAGAAAAATAGATCAGTCAGAGAAAGACAAATATCATATGATTTCTCTCAGATATGGAATTTAAAAAGCAAAACAAATGAGCAGAGGGGAAAAAGAGAGAGAGAGGGAGACAGACAGACAGACCAAGAAACAAGACTCTTAACTTGTTTAAGAGGGGAAGGGTTGGGGGTGGGTTAAATAGGTAATGGAAATTAAGGAGTACATGTGTCCAGATGAGCACGGGATGATGTATGGAACTGTTGAATCATTATGTGCCATCCCTGAAACTAAACACTGTGTGTTAACTAACCAGAACTTAAAAAAAAAAAAAAAAAAAAAAAGAGAAGAAAAAAAATTATATACACAAGTATTTTCACTCTAAAGATAGAAAATAAAATAAATTTGGGGAAATCAAATTTTGATTTCCCCTAAGCTTAAAAAAAATAAAAACATTCTTCTCTGGTTTGTGAAAACCAGTTGTCTGTGCCATAGCCATTCTGACGAGCTGTGATGTCGGATGACCTTTGAATGGACTGGTGGGGAGAAACACAGACCCTTGTCTGGGCAGTGATGTGCAGAGCCAGCCTTATTCAGGATGGTGGAAATAGCTTCTGTTTGTCAGAGGTGTTCCTGCTGCAGAAACAGAGAGGCAGCCGGGATAGGAGAGCATCAACTACCCCTTCTTCACCTCCGCCTTTACTTTTCAAAAGAGCAACCTATGAACAGCATCCAAACTAAGCATTCCTAAGACTTGTCCTCAAGCCCAAAAGGCTTCCTTTCCCAGTGAAAATCAACCTCATTTTAAATCAGTCTCTGAGTCTGCATTTGGCTTTCAAGATTTTTGTGAACTTCATCAACATCGCTGACAAACTGGGAGATGCCCAAATCTCAACAGAAATCAATCAAGCGCTACAATTTCGAGGGGAAAAAAGTTGCTTTGTTTTCTGACTTGTACCACAAACAGCAGCTCCAATCTGTCATTATGACTGAGAACGTGTCACAACAATCTGTTTTTATTCTTTACGAAAGAAGAACAACATCTTGCTCTCCTCCAGCTACAGCTAATTTGGAAAATTTGCAAGCTGACATGCACCTTGATTAAAATGACCTGGAGCCACCAGTTCTTTTAAAATGCAACTCAGTGCTCACAGCCCCAGACCTTCTACAGTCCAGTTATCTCCTTCACAGCTTGTTTTTTTTTTTTTTTTGGTGGGGGGAGCTAGGAGGATGCAGGGTGGGGTAGGGAAGAGCTTAATGCTATAGTCCACATAGAGATTTTTCGTTATTTTTTATTTTCCCTTTTCAGCTCTGCTGTCACCATGGATTTCCTTCATCGCCTAGTGAACAGGAAAAGTCGTGGGACATCTTGACAGGACTAATGTGGATTTCATGGTCCTTGGCACAGAGCAGGTATGTGACCCAAATGAAGCATCCACATTGGGGTTGGAAACCATTTTGACGTTGTGGTTTCACTCCCATTCCACACTTTTAGAAAATATGTAGAGATCTGTCCCAGTTTGAATTGGCTTCCTAGGTCTTTGTCAAATCCTGGCTACACTGACAGCAATGACATTTCTTTCTAGGGAAACCAATGGGTCTAGGGAAACAAATGATAACTATTTGGCTCACTCTAGGATTAGAAATTATGGGATTTCACATAATGGAAACTGAGGCATTGTTCAGGAATCTGAGTGTGGGTTTGCTTTATAAATACACTCTTATGAATATCTCATTTTTTATGGCATCTAAAATGTGTATTATTGGCCCATCAGTGAGGAAGGGTGTCAATGTGGGAGGTGTTAATGTGGGCTGGCAAGGGTGCCCACCATTGTATTGTTCACTAAGACAATGTGTAATTATTAGGAGACAATATATAATTATACACTGAATTGTGTGCTGCGAACTCTAAGTGTTGGCATTCTATCGCAAAGAGAGGAGAGCTAATACTGGTTGAGACCATGTAAATGGAGACACTCATTTGTCAGGGAATGTACAGTAATGAGAATCATTTCTGAATCCTGTTCCCATGACAACCCTTTCTAAAATGATGTAGATAAAGAGCTAGCAACACTTATCAATGAAGCCAGTGTGTCTTGGGAAGGAAAGCTGCGAAAATAAGGCATCAAGCATCAGACCAAACTGACTTTTAGGGAGATGGCTCTGTTCAAAATCGGGTCAAGATGTGAAATGAGGGATTGGGCATTAAAGTCATGACTATCATCAGTACCTCGTATGACACCCTGGTCAAACACATATCTACTGTCACGGTTGTGGGACATTAATCAGCTCAGGCTCCAGCTCTTAACTCACGGCAGCTCTGCTGAATGGGTCATTTTTGTGTGGCTGGACAGTAACCGAGATGCCAGAGGGGACACCCTAGGGTGAGTGAGTAGAGATCAGCTCTCCATTTGGAAGACATAGGGCTCCAAAGGGTGGCAGAAACATCTGGATGCTTCCCTGTTCCCCTGGTGTCCCCTGTCTAATGTGAATACATGATCTGACTTAGAAGAATTGATACAGCTAGCTCTTTTTTAAAGATGAGGAAAACAAGGCTGAGGAGATCTAAGTAACTTGTCTGTGTTGTGTCTCAGAGACAAGGCAGGACCAACATCAGCTGGAATGGAATCTCTCAGGAACCCCACCTACCTGACCTCAGGACCTGCACTTTTTTTTTTTTTTCCCCATTTCCGACTCAGCACATGACCTGATAAGGGCTCACCCTGTGATTCTAGGTTTGAATCTTGCCTGAGTTGTGCACAGTAAACTCTGAATCAGCAACAAGGCTCCCCGGGGGGTGCGTGGGGAGGTGGCGGTCAACTCCTGTGTCACCCTGGGCTGAGGCAGGAGAGGCCTCTCCAGGGCCTGGGCCTGAGTCAGGTGCCTGCCCTGGTGTGCAGGGAAGTGAGGCTGGTGCCTCTCTGGGCAGCCTGTTGTGTCCCAAGAATACCAATAAAGAGATTGTGAGACTGCATTTTGAAAGTTTCTTTTTATAGCAGTAACTTTTGTCCACATTAAAAAATATATTTATTTTAAAAGAGAGCACATGCGGGGTGCCTGGGTGGCTTAGTCGGTTAAGCGTCCAACTTTCACTTGGGTCATGATCTCGCGGTTCGTGGGTTCGAGTCCCGCGTCCGGCTCTGTGCTGACTGCTGGCTCAGAGCCTGGAGCCTGTTTCAGAGTCTGTGACTCCCTCTCTCTCTGACCCTCCCCTGCTCACGCTGTCTCTCTCTTTCCTAGAAATTAACAAAACATTTAAAAAAAATTTTAAAAGAGAGCACATGCAAGTAGGGGAGAGGGACAGAGGGAGAAAGAGAGAGGGAGAGAGAGAGAGAATCTCAAGTAGGGTCTACACTCTGCACAGAGCCCCATGTGGGGCTGGATCTTGTGACCCGTGAGCTCATGACCCGAGCCAAAATCAAGAGTTGGATGCTTAACTGACTGAGCCACCCAGGTGCCCCTGCCCAAATTTCTTTAAACCTCTTTTAGTTGTGTTCTTTTAAATTATATTCTAACAAGTTCAGGCTGACTGTAATCAGACCAAACCAATAACTCAGCCGTCTTCCAGATATGGAACTTTAGTAATTATCAGTCTTGAGATTGAAAGTGTGAAGGGGTGCTAATTTGCATACTGTTAAAGGTCACCTATGAAGAACACTCAGAGATTATACTTAATAAGACTGTATTGCATATTTGAGAGTTGCTAAGAGAGTAGATCTTGTAAGTTCTCATCACAAGAAAAAGAATTTTGTGGCTATGTACGGTGATGGATGTTAACTAGACCTACTGTGGCGATCATTTTGCAATATACACAAATATCAAAGCATGTGAAACACCTGAAACTAATATAACGTTATATTCAATTCTACTTCAATTTAAGGAAAAAAGAAACAAAGGAAAGAAAATTCCAAACAAAGAACCCCCCACAAACCGTCAGAGAAAAAGAAGAAGGTATACATTGACTATAGGGGCATATATTTACCTCTGGCCCCTAAGTGGAGCAAAAATGTTTATTTAAAGGTGCTTTGCCCTTAATAATTACAGAGTCACAGATAGAGGCGGCTGCTGCTTCCTGCTTGATTCCTTCATAGGCCATGTCTCCTCTTTCCCTCCCTCCTTCCTTGATGCCCTCCCTCCCTCTTTTCCTATTTATTGAACCCTTACTGCTTAGCAGATATAGCCCTAGACACTAGGGATATGAAGGTGGCTGAGGCATGGCCAATCTGTGCTCCTCTTCTGGTTGGAAACAGACATAGGTTTTGATGACTACTGTCCAAAGTCTTACAGGTACACAGAAAGAGAAATGAGGTCAAGGTCAGGAAGGGGCTTATGGTGCAAGAAACCTTTCAGCTGGGCCTCAGAGGTGGCTAGGAATTTGCCAAGTGGAGAAAGAGGATTTGTGGAAGAAGGAGGGGCTTTCTAGGCAAAAGAAATGGCATGATTAAAGACATGGTGATAAAAGTCATAGTTTAGGGAATGTATTTAGTTATTGGATGTGGTGGAGATAGCCCACCAAAATTTGTGCCGTCCCTTTAATCCCACAGCCTAGTTGCCCAATCAGGGACTACATTTCCCAAGCCCTTTTGCATCTAGATGGGACCATGTGATCAGGCAGTCAAAAGGTGAGCCTGATTCTCCCTTTTGTCTTTCCCTTCTGCTGATTTGTATTCTGAGGATTCTGAATCTTAGGCCAGAAAAAAGCCATAAAATGAAATTCATCAGGGCCCTGACTCACCATGTGGAAGGGCACCCACTGACGACTAACACCTATGACTTGTACCATGTGAGTAAGGAGTAAACTTTTATTGTAGAGTCACTGAAATGTTGGGGTTTCTTTGTTATAGTAGCCAACACTACCCTAACAAACACACTGCGTGTGATAGAAGCATCTTAAAAAGTGTCAATGCAAAGATTCTTTGATCAACTAAATTTAGTTAACACTAAATTCAACAGGCTTCATGACAGCAGGATGGTATGGAGGTTTTTTGTTTTGTTTTGTTTTTTAAATTTTTTAAATGTTTTATTTATTTCTGAGAGCGGGGGAGGGAGAGAGAGAGAGACAGCGTGAACAGGGAAGAGTCAGAGAGAGAGGGAGACACAGAATCTGAAACAGGCTTCAGGCTCTGAGCTGGCTGTCAACACAGAGCCTGATGCGGGGCTCGAACCCACCAACTGTGAGATCGTGACCTCAGCTGAAGTTGGACGCTTAACCGACTGAGCCATCCCGGTGCCCCTGTTTTGTTTTTTAAGGTAGGCTCCACACCCAACGTGGGGCTTGAACTCCGATCATGAGTTGTATGCTCTGCTGACTGAGCCAGACAGGACCCCTGGTACACAGCTTTAATATAAAAAAGTATGTAATAAATCCCCAAGAGAAATTTAGCATCTAGTTTTAGAAAATTTAGTTTTCTGAATGTCTTTGGCCATGTGACACTTTTCTTCAATACTTAGGAATGTATTATAGTTCTGTCAAAGTCAGAGAAAAGCTGGTGTCCAACTCGGGCAGGTGTTGAGTATCAGGGCTGAAGTAGGAAAGGGAGGGGGCCATGTAGACTGCTTTCTCTCCTGCTACCCTCCCTCACACTCCAGCTTCTTAGCTCCTCACTCAGTCCTCAAATGAGTCACGCTTTGTATCCTGTTCGTGGCTTTTGCATCCAAAGCTCTACCTGGACTGCTCTCCACCCATCTATTCTTCTGCTTTTTTTCTAAAGCCCGGTTTTCTCTGTGAACTGCCTCTCCTTCAGGTCAGCTGAAAGATAACCAAGAGATTGTATAATTGAGGGCTTGCCTTTTATGTATAAGAAAAACTGAGAGGCAGGAAGATAAACCAAGGCCTGAAGAGGTAAACTGAGGCCACAGAAGTAAACCAATGTACAGGTTGGTTAGTTTAGTGATTGGATAGCAGGTTTTCTGCCATTGGAGAAATGATCCTTCCTGTGACAAGAAACCTGGAGTTACCTAATCTGTAAAATGTCTGAGCCTTTCATCTGGACTTTATGTTCCCTTTGGCTTTTTTCCTCCTCATGTCTGCCTTCGGACGGGCTCTGCAGTGGAGGCCTCTTGGTTTAGGTTGCTGATCCTATACATTACACAGTTATGTGTATGTTTTCCTAAAAGGCCCTGGATTCTCTTCCGGGCCTCCGTGGTGAGCTGACCTTTTGGCACGGCTGCATGCTTTCGGTAAGGGAAGCTGGTCCTCTCTTGCCTTCCCACAAACCCAGTGGTGTGGCAGACTCCTTCCGGCGTGCTGGGGGCAGAGGACTCTGCATGCCTCCTGCTCAGGCAGAGCATAGCTGCCGGTCAAGGCTATCTCATGCATTCTTTCTGCCAGTCTTGGGCCTCTCTTACAATAGCAGTAGTGTATTTCTCTGGCTTGGATGGTGTTTGGATTAACTTTAACATATGCAGAGCAGCTGGTTGGTGGAACGGAAAGGTTGGGCTGGGGGTCCAGCCAACACTCATAATTTGTGGCCACCTCTGGTTGTAGGAATCCAAGCCCAGCCCTGTTTCTCTTGAGTCAGAGTTTACTGCTTGTGTCCTTGCCGAAAAGGCAAATCATGGTTGATTGGCCAGTTGCTCGCTGCATCACAAAACCTTACACACATAAGCCACAATATTAAAATGTACACATTCACACACAAAGATGTGTCCATTTGCAAATGGGGGTGCTGAGCCAGACAGATGAAGTGAGATAGTTACTCAAGGTCACAAACAGTGAGCAGCAGAGCTGGGGTTCACACTCTGGGCTCCTGTGACCCCACATCTCATCCTTTCCTGCTGAATTGCCTTCTGAAGGCTCATCAGCTTTGCAGTCAGATGTGTGTTCCACGTAAGTCTCTGCTCCCAGGTAAATCACCAGGCTTGGTGCTGGTCCCTGGGGTGTCAGATACCAGCTCAGTGCTCCACAGTGGCTGCCCGTGTTCTCTGGAGATTCCCCACACCTGATCTGTTTGCCCTTTTCGGGGGTTCTGATCAGCATCACGAAACCTCCATCTCTGGTTTCAGAGATGACTTCGCTAATCACTGACTAATGACATTGTCCTCTTATGTTCCTTGTGTTTTGGTTCTGTCTGTTTGTGGAATAGGACAACTGGCACAATGGAGAAAGTGAGGGACTAGGAGTCAAGCAGTTGCTCTGAGGCCGGGCTTTGCAGGACTTTTGTGTTGTATGACCTGGGGAACACTCCTGCAGGCAGATCTGATTTCCTCATCTATAAAAGGAAGGGGTTGGGAAAAATCTATCTGGTCCTACCCCATTATAAAATTCTGTCCTTGTCTTTATAAAGGTAAGCAAGCAAACTAAGCAATAAAGCCAAAATTACCTCCCTGAACAAACATACCCTCAAATCCGTATCCAGTAGGGATGGAATTTGTGATTGGGGCGTTGGCATTCAGGAATGTGGTAAGATTCTAATATGCTTGCTGCTAAAATTTTGTCATAAGATTTGAAGCAATGCATGCTGGTAGACTTTAATCCCTGAAAGTCCTCTAAGCAATATTTCTAATATATATTTTGTCGAAGATTTGATGCTCTCTGCTTAGGTATTTCTAACAAGCGCTCTCTCCAAACAAATCTCTTTGAAAATGCATTAGATAACACAGTTCCTTCAATTCCATATCTTCCTTTCTGTCTAAACTGAAAAAGCCAGTTCACGTTATTAATGACAAGTCATTTTGCAGAGTGCCCGGGTTAATAGAAGAGATAACTGGCAAAATATAAATGTGTAATACTAACATGCTGAAGATAAAACAGAGGTCTAATGCTGAATGCATAATGTGGAGAATGGAAGAAGTTCCTGGCTGGTGCAGAATTCCTGCAGAAAGAACTGGAAAGCTATGGTGACCAGTGGGTCCACTGGTCTCCCAAACTTGCTACTTTCCTGTTTTCTTTTTCAGTCCAACTATCCTCTTTGAATCCAAATCCTAGAATGTCAGAGTTAAAAAAAGGGCCCTTAGGGAATCTTGAGAATGAGGAAACTAAGCACAGTCAGGTGGGGGGACTTACCTAAAGAATCACTACCAGTTTTCTCAGGGAACTATGCTGTCTGCCATTTCAAAGCTTTGCCCAAGATTTTGCCAGTCCAAGTGCCTCCCCTGTCTTCTCCACATCAGTCCAGCCCAGGGAGAGGGAACAGGCATTTATCAAATTGAAATCAGAGCACAGAGGGTTCAAATTCCAGCTTCACTGACTATTTGTATGGTTTTGGGAAAGTCACTTCACCTCTCCTTTACCTCAGGCTCTCCCCCTGTCAAATGAGTTAACGCAGGTAAAGTCCTTTGCACTCTAGTGAGTGTTCAGAATAGTGATTTTCATTAATATTCTGTGATTTGTAAGTTTATTATTTTGGGCTATATAATCTCTATCTGGAAGCACAGTACAGGATTGGAGGACCTCTCATCATATCTGGCTTAAAAATTGTGTATTTTCCTGATAGTCCTCAAGTTCACTCTCAGAAGGAATGTCGTAGTTGGCTGTTCTCTGTGTTCCTAGAACTTTAAGACAAGAGGGAAGGCACTTAAATGGTAGCTGAGGCCACTGGGGCATCCTATGGTTTGGATGTTTGTGTCTGCCTTCCACATTCACATATTGAAACCCTAATGCCCAATGTGTTGTTATCTAGAGGTGGGGCCTCTGGGGGTAATTAAGTTATGAGGCTGGAGTCCTCATGAATGGGATGCATGCTCATGTAAAAGAGACCCTGGGGAGCTTTCTCCCAGTTTCTGCCATATGAGGACTGAGAGATGTCAGCTGTCTGCAACCACAAAGAGAGCCTTCACCAGACATTGAGTTTGCCAGTGTCGTGATCTTGAACTTCTCAGCCTCTGGAACTGTGAGAAATAAAATATTTGTTATTTATAAGCCACCCAGCCTATGGTATTTTGTTATAGGAACCCAGATGGACTAAAACAGAGTGGAATCCTTAACTCCAAGAGGGTGGAATCTCCTTCAGTGGCCAGGAGCTGCCCTAAGTGACCCCTGGTATCTTTTCGACTATAAGTCTGTGCTTGCCACTGGAAAGTTTAATGAATTAGTCTCATGTTATAAATATTAAATAAATTTAATTCTCCAGGTCTTAGTAAAAAAGAGGGCTCATCCTTGAGGATTAAGAGAAAATGAAAAACAGAACTTGAGCTAGATTAACTGCCTTGAAGTGTGGGGACTTTGCAGTAAAATATGTATATGTGCTTTCCAGCTGCATGACCTCGGGCAAGTGACCTCATCTCCCTAAACCTAAGCTTCTGCATCTACAGAATGGGGCGATGTCAGTCCTTCCTTAGGATGTGAGAATTGGTGAGGCAGTATGTACAATGTATTTAACACACTTCCTGACCCATAGTAAGGAACATTAGTTAGCATTATGATTAATTTTTAAAAGTGGTTTTAAAAAGAAAATGCTTCATTTGGTTACAATACTGAGACATCAAAAATATTTAAAAGTGTCTCAGCATCAATGTTCAATGAGAAAGGATTTTTGTCTTCTATTTTTCAGTAAAGGTGTCCATCATTTAAACCGTGAACATGTAGTGAGGGGCCAGGCATTCTTTCTCACTTCATAGAGGTATTTTGAATGGAAAGTTCTGGAGCTGACTCCGGGGAAAAAATCCAGTGTGTCTAAACAGCACAGACTGTTTGGGAAAACAAACAAAGCTGGATTCATCTGAGTTTATTGTTTTTTCCTCCCTTTTTCCACCAGCCAATTTTTGGGTACATATAGCCTCATTACGAAATCTGACCCAGATTGAATTATCCAGATTGATAATGATTCTGGATAATTCAATCTCCAGGTAGACACAATCTGGGGGGCGCCTGGGTGGCTAACTCAGTTAAGTGTCTGACTCTTGATCTTGTCTCAGGTCATGATCTCACAGTTTGTGACACTGAGCCCTGTGTTGGGCTGTGCGCTGACAACGCAGAGCCTGCTTGGGATTCTCTCTGTCCCACTCTCTGCCCCTCCCCACTAGTGTGTTCTCTCTCTCCCTTTCAAAATGAATAAATAAACATTAAGGAAAAAAGAAACCCTAAAGCAACCTGGAATGTTTTGTGGAAGACCCTGAAAGATTTCTGAGCAGGAAATGGAAGCTTGAAGAGCCAGAGAATGAATAAATTCGGGTTCTCAGTTTCTGGTGACTTTGATTAGCACACAGCACCCATCCTCCTCCCAAACTCCTTGATGAATTTGAGCCATTTTACTCTCTGTCTGGAAGGGTCACTGGAGGAAACCTCAGGGATAAGAGGGGACCACCCCTCATTCGATAGATGAGAAAAAATGAGATTTAGTGAGTTTGTGTGGCAAGTGTCTATTACTCTGATATTTTCCACTTGATCTGAGCACAATGCACCATTTTCTTTAAGCAAGAGCCATTGGAGGGGACTTCTAACCAATTTCCAATTTCCATGTTATTCACAAATAAAACAAAGGTATCTATTCAAAATGTAAAAGTGCCATTGGTGCTTTTACAGATCTGGGTGCATTGGTCTGTTTCCCTGGGTGACAGTGGGGAGGAGGCAGGGCATCTGGGACTGGGGGTTGGTGGTTGTGGTGTGGTGGGGGAGGTTCAAATGGGCAGAGCGAAGAAGACCTTCAGTGCCACCTTGTGGTCACCTGGAACAACAGAGGGTCATTGCTCTGAGATCTGGTGTGTCCAGCTTCTTACTTTGGCTGCTGGCCTGAGATCTTTATCAGTGCGGGCAGCATTGCTTCAGTGAGCTTCTGTTACCATTTTTATTTCCAGTGAATTTTCACTTTCTTTAGCCGCAGGAAAGGGGAAATTGTTGAGAGCTAGCAAAATTCTATATTCTGGAAAAATAGCTGCAGAGAGGAAGAGGTCAGGATCTAGGGAAAGGCTTTTAAGACGAAATGTTGGAGAGCCTTGCAAGATCCTTGTTTCATCTTGCTGTAGTGTCTGTCTACAAGAGCAGAGATTTATGGGGCAAAAGTCAGGCCTGGAGTTGGCACCTGTCATTGTCATCACCTGGTCAACTGGAGGAAGTCAGGACAGATGAAGATTCATTTATTATCTCATTTATTGCCCTGGATTGCAGTCCAAATTAGTTCTCCCATCACATTCTGATAGTCTCAGATCCAATATTGTCAGCTGAAATACTAACAATATTTTTCAGTGCAAAAAAAATGACTTTCAAGGCATGTATTATGGAAAGGATTATAATAAATTAAATGCCTAAACTGGCAGAGTGCAAACAATTTTGACTCAGATCTAAATGTTTGCACTGGCTGTTTAAACATTTAATTTGTTAGACTGGAAGTACCACCACAGAATAAGCATGTTAATTAAACTCGGGCTTCAGCAACGTGAATCATCCCATGTACACAGAGTGTGACAGACCTGTACCAGCAAGAGCCAATGTGCATTGACTTCTCATTCTCCAAATGAACACTTTGCATCTTTAAACCACACAGACATTAGGGATTTTTTAATGAATTGCTCTGTCTTTTTGAGGTGACTTTTAGATTATGCTGTAAGATAATGTTAGTCTGGGAAACCATTTTGTAATTAAGTTTCAGGGATGTATCACCCATAGGTAATTGATTAAAGTGGTTACATGGATAATGTGTAGGGTGACTTTACATTAAAAAATAGAAAAATGTAAAGAATAGGAGATGCAAAAACAAAACCTCTAAAGATCAGCTTACCCAAACAAATAATCTTTATTAGCATCATCACCAACATCATCACAATCATTATCTTCACCATCATCATCATCATCATCTTCATCACATCTTTTGAGGCATTGGAGTATAGTATTCCAACTGAATGTTCCTTGTCCAACCCTCGTTCTGCCACAGATTGGTCACATGATGCTGTTTAAGGCACTTGTCTTCCCTGAATTTCAGGTACCTCATTTGTAAAACGAAGGTGTTTTTATTAGACTAAGGCTAAGCTGTTGTAACAAAGTGGTCTCCAAATACAGTGACTTAGTGATTGATTGATTTATCTATTTATTTTAAGTTTATTTCTGAGAGAGAGAGAGAGAGAGAGCATGAACATGTGAGTGAGGGGAAGGCAGAGAAAGAGGCGGAGAGAGAGAATTCCAAGCAGGCTCTCACAAACCGTGGGAGCATAACCTGAGCTGAAATCAATAGTTGGATGCTTAACTGACTGAGCCACCCAGGTGCCCCCCAAATACAGTGATTTAAATAACATAAATTATTTTTTCACTAGACATAGCTGAGTTATTTCAGGCCAGCAGGGAGCTCTTGAGTCTTTATTTGAAACCCCTTGGCAGCACCCCACTGCAGACCCAACTTCAAGGTCCTTTTGAACCTGATCTCAATTCACACTTTCCACTTAACCACTCTTTGTCTTTCTACTTCCTCCTGTGTCTTTGCTAAGCTGTTCCCTTGGTGGAGAATGCCCTCCTGCTCTTCATCTATTGACATTTTATTCATTCATGGCCCACCTCATATGCTGCCTCCTTCATGAAGACCTATAATGTCCCTCCTCTGCCCCTTACCATCCTGTTACAACATTCATTGTTTCTTTCTCTGCCTTCTGATATATTTACCTCTTTTGTAGGATCAAATGCCATTTGTCCTCTAATTTAGTTACTTATTCAAAGGGGCTTTATGTTTTTGGAGGCAACAGACTGTATATTATTTATCTGTCTTTCCCATCTCCTCTCTCCTTCCTTGTCTTGCCCAATACCCAGCATTGTTTCTTGCCCAGTAAATGTATGTTGAACTGAATGGAGTAAAAAGTTGTTATAGAGAGGAAAACTCAGTCATCAAAATAGCAACCATTTGCTAACTCAAGGGGCCAATTAGGCAATGGGCTGTTCATTGGAAAATTCTAGATGTGGATCAAAACAATTCCAATTAGATTCATATCCTGTGTGAGACCAAGAATAGCATACAGAAATACTCCTTGGGCCCGACATCCATGTGGAATAGTGTTCCACTCGTTTATTAGGAAGAACACTCTTCCTGAGGCTGCCATGATTTTTTTTTAAAACCTTTGTCCATGAGCCAGGTGAAAATTTTCTTTTGAGCTTGGACATACACACAGATGTTATATAACATATGCTTTAAGTCTGTCTCCATTTCTGGAATTTCTACCTCCATTCCACCCCATGATTATGTCAGAATCTATGAATTAACTGCCTGAGGGAGTTTCATTTCAAACAGGAGCCTGGCTCAGGGAATTGAGTGCAGGGTACTGCCATGGTTTGCTGTGCAGCTGGGAAAACTCACCTCCCTTGCTCAGACCTCAGTCTTCTCATTTGTAGATGAGGCTGCTACGGCTCCCCTTTCTCACAGGGCTGTTTGCACACATGATGGCGGCTCATTAGTGGAGCGCTTTGAAAAGATCATGTGGAATCCTGTTGGGTCCTGTTGGGAGGCTAACCTCCAGGCTTATGAAAATGGATATTAAAACCATGCATCTGCTTGTTCCAGTCACTGAGTGCACATGAACAGCCCCTTAGTTGTGTTTATAACACTGCAGTTTTTTTTTTCCAAAGAAAGAAATTAAATTTGTTTTTTCAGATTTTACAAATGCAACCACGAGTTAGTCTGCTTGAATGAATTTCAAATCATAATGTAGATAATGTCAGGATGGCAATAAAACTTATGAAATAGAGCAGCGGTGGGGAAAAGAGAAAGCAGGAGGGAGAGATTAAGACAGCTCTGCTTTTCTGCCTGGTGATCCTTCCCCCCACTTCCGTCTATGCCCTTCAATCCCCTAGAACATGTAAACCTTTCTATTCCTCTTTGTTTAAATGAATCTGGCCAGGTGGCATTAATGCTTGTAAAGGTAAATGGAAACTGCAAAGATGGATGTAGTCTGTCATCTAGTTCAGGGTTCTTCAATTCTTCGTAACTGTCATCTTCCGACTCACCTATGATTGGAACCAACCTAGCTCAAAATGGTGAGGTTGAAGACATCTGTATGTGTGCCCTCACCTTCCCCTTCTGCCCTTGTTTTTCCACTCGGTTCATTTATGCCAGAGGACCATGTGCCAGGTCCCACTCCTATATGGTCCTGTTTACAGGGAAGACTCCGATATGAGTGAGGCCAGTCTCTGCTTATATGAAACCCACTGTGTTGTGGAGATGCTACCAGTTTTCAGGGCAACAAGACTTACGCCCACACGCTAACCTGTAATGGTGCCGTTTTAGGAGCAGGAGGAGTTTGGGGTAGTGCAAAGGGCCTTTAGGGTGTCTCGGAAATCATACTGCAGAGCTTATGTTGCTTGTGCATGACAGGACCTTGTTGTAAGAAAGAATTTTATCAGCTCCGTGTGACCACTGGGAGGCCTTTGGAGTGAGGTTTAATAGTCCCTCTGTCAACACACACACACACACACACACACACACACACACACACGAGGTGAGGAATAACAATTGCTTTACGCTTGTCTTCTTTAGAGACCATTTGGTCACAGTTTGCTCAAGCTGGCTTAGGCAAAAAGGAAAATTTGCCTCATAGAATACTGGAGTAGAGATGGCAAAAGGGCTCCCAGGGGGCTGAGTCCAGGAACTGAAAAGCCACCAGGAGCTGCATCAGCTACCCTGTGGGGCCTTAGGGTCTCTGATTTCCTTTGTCAGCTTGATTCACTTTTCTTCCCTTGGCTGACTGTTTTTCTTAACTTGCATATGCACCAAGCATATCTGCCTCTTTCCTGATTTGTAAAAATTCCCAGGGTCACAATGCCAAATTCTCCAAATAAGTGACTCCAATTGATCATTAGATTGGCCTAAAGATGGACTCACATAATTGAATCAACCCTTGAAATGACAGAATTACATTACCATAACATAATCTGACCATTTGCTTGCTTGGAGATACAATATACAGTGTTGGGTATTCTTGGATCTTGAGATTGGAGAGATCTGGGTTTGGAGCTTGTCTTTGTGACTAGCTGTATAACTTTATACACTGTATGTTAGCTAACTTGACGATAAAGTATATTTAAAAAAATGTTAAGAGGAAATGCATGTAAAGTGACTAGTATGGTATCTGACACTCACTGCATATTATAAACAAAAAAATTTGTTCACATCTACCTTGTATATAAATTGAATTCTAGCAAGCTGGTTCCTTTTTAGCACTCTTTGGGGAGTTTGATATATAAAAAATATTGTATAATAAATACTTTGGAACACATATAGGAATGGATCAATCAGAACATAGGAGGCTACTTTTCTTTCTCTCTGATTTTCTCAATGTAATGAAAGGAGATTAACACTAGAAATTGAGAGGAATTCCTCAAATGGATAGGATTGGAAAGAGCCAAGAAAACCATAGTTCAGAGTCTATGCAAAAGAAAACATAGTGTTAGAGAAGAATGAGGGACAT
Organism: Hyaena hyaena; assembly: GCF_003009895.1. Classification (NCBI taxonomy): domain Eukaryota; kingdom Metazoa; phylum Chordata; class Mammalia; order Carnivora; family Hyaenidae; genus Hyaena; species Hyaena hyaena. The sequence continues at coordinate 619,587 of NW_024081072.1, forward strand.
TATGGGCTTAGCTTCTGAAAATTTAAGAAGCAAGAAGAGGGTGCTGCGGCAATTGTTAAGACCTCAATTGAAAACAGCCTTCAGACCAGAAGGGCTAGTTGTAATTCTCACTACCCTCTTGCCAAATAGCAAGTGTGGCTAAAAAGCAGAGGTGGGAAAGGTGCCTCATAGGGGAGGCTTTCTCGGGTCATCGGAGGGTCTGGAGGTGAAAAACCAAGGTAACCTTGAGAAAGTTCCAGATTTCACAAGAGATACAAAGAGGAGAGAAGGAAAGACCTTCTTCCTAAAAGCAAAATCCCTGAAGTTCTTCATTGCTAGAGTCCCTTTTACCCTGGCAGTTGGTGAGGGGTCCCCAGCTGCCTGCAGCCCCATGCCCTAGCTTCCCTGCTGGGATACCCCTCTCAAAAAGAATGGTTTAAGGAGAAATGTCTTTTTGGGAAACCAATCAACACAATTGCATTTGTCAGCTACTCACACCATTCGCAGTATGAAGGGGCAACCAATGAGTATTAGACACTTGAGGAGAACCAACAGCATGAAAGAAAAGCATCAAGATTAAGAAGAAGAGCTGACAATCTTGGAAGAATGAGGGATAATTCAGGAAACAGAAGTTTGGGGAAAAAAAACTGAGGGAAGTGCACTCATTAAAACAATAACAAAAATAGACTGCTCTGAAAAAGAAAGACTCAGAGAGCAAGGCATAGTTCTAGAAAGTTAAAAATATGAAATGGAAAATTCAATAAAAGGACTGAGCTGTTTCAGTCTGTGACTCCCTCTCTCTCTGACCCTCCCCTGCTCACGCTTTCTCTCTCTCTAGAAATAAATTTAAAAAACCTTAAAAAAATTTTTTTTTAAAAAGGACTGAGCAATGGAATAGCCCAAATTAGTGACCTGGAAGATAAATCTCAGGAAATCTATCAGAATTCAGAGCAAAAATACATGGAACTGGAAAATACAGGTAAAAAGTTAAAAGACAAAAGGATCAATCCAGGAAGGAAGGAAATCATGGAAGAAAGAGTTCCTTATGTTAAAGAGAGACAAGAATCATCTGTTTTATTATTTTTAATTTTTAAATGTCTATTTGTTTTTGAGAGAGAGAGAGTGCGTGTGAGCGAGCTAGTGGGGGAAGGGCTGAGGGGGGAGGGGCAAAGGATCTGAAGGCTCTGTGCTCAGAGCAGAGAACCCAACATGGAGCTCAAAACCATGAACCATGAGATCATGACCTGAGCCCAAGTCAGACACTTAAAGAATCAGGTGCCCAAAGAATCATCTGTTTTAAACTACTCACCCAAAACCAGTAGAACTAATGTAAAAAGATCCATACCAGAAAATCCTGGTGAAATGAACGCATACATTCCAAGGACAAAAGAAAAATCTTAAAAGTTTCCAGAAAAAGAGAAATCTTACCTACTATTGCGGACAATGGTAGTTACAGCTTTGCCTTTCTTGTGTGATTTTCCTTCTGTCCATGCCATTCAGATGGGACTGCGAATTAAAGAATCACCGCCTCCCCCCACCCCTCCCAGTCCAACCCAGGCCACAGAGAGACTGTGATAAGCTCAGGAAGGGCAGAAAACCCAAAAGGGCTCACTCAGAGTCCTCTCCCGGGGTTTCTCCTGTGTTAACGGGGAATTGGGTCTGTCTCTTTTGGGTTATGTGGGTGCAGAGATGTTGGCTGTAGCTGTGTGTAGTTACTTTCTTGCATAGAGGAAGCTTGTCACAGTAGGAAGAATGAGCCTAACTTAGAAACACAGACAAATAGAGCCACAAGACATGGAAAACAACCTTGAAGACTCTGTTTGGACCACTGGATTCAGCAATGCTTCAGTCCAGCTCCACCTCTGGGCTTCCCAGGTGTGAGGTGATAAATTCCCTACTTTGCTGAAGCTGGTTTGAGTTGGGCTTCTGTAATATGCACCTCCCAAGGAATGAGCTAGACTGGCATCAGACTTCTCATTGGATACACAGGTGCTAGACGCTAAGGCAGAAAAATCTTCAAAGTTCTGGGGGAAAATAATTTTGAACTTAGAATTTTCTATTCATTCAAACTAGCATTCCAGTATGAGGAAGTGCAATGACTCTGGAGGTTTTCCATTCACAGAACTTCTCTGAAAGAATTGCTCAGGAACATGTTAGAGCAAAAACGGAAAATGGATGCAAGAAGCAGGAAGGTGGGATATGGAAAATGATGCTGAGCAAAGTCTTCAGTAAAAGTTATAATGAATCCAAAGGAATACTGATACATAATAAAAAAAATATCCACAGTAGGTGGCAACTACAATCCTGAATAACTGTGTCATGGTCTGGACATGCTGTTAGTATACTAAGAGTCTCATGTTGTTAGGAATAAGCCATAATACTAACTCTTGGCCTTGATAGAAAAATTTAGTTGTTGCAAATTAAGGCAACCTCTAGAAAAATAGAAATATGATGTGTAACTTCTAGACAATTAAAGAGGGAAAAAATCCTAATCTGATACAAAGCAAGTTTGGAGAAAAATAAATAACAAAGACGCATGAAAATAGAAAGTGTTAAAACAAGCTGATGGGAACAGGTCTGAACACAAGAGGGGCCACAGTGAGTGTGAGTAGGTTAGATGTCAGGGTCATGAAGACAGGGATGGATGTTGGTTTTGTCCCTTGCTGAGTCTTTCAGTAAACATGTTTTGAACAAATGGTTAGATATTCTGTGATCTGATTTTTAAAAATTCTGTTTTAAAGCCAGATCTAAATCAAACAGTCCACGCGCACCACACGCACACATGCAAAGTTTGAAAATATAGGGATGAGAAACTATTTCCCAGGAAGAGGTGGAAAAAAGGACATGTGCAGTAATATTAGTATTAGGTTTAAAAAAATAACAACTCAAGGCCAAAGGCATTAAAATGAATCAAGAGCGATATTTTATGTGACCTTCTAGATAAGAAGTGCAGGCAAATCAGCTGAACTGATAAGAGAGGTCAGTGAGATGGCCAGATACAAAATCAACTTACACAAATTAATAGCTTTTCTAAATATGGATACTAACCAATTAGAAAATGAAGAGGCTAAAAAATGCAAATCACATTCACAGTAGCAATAAACTTGACAAAATCCCAAGAATACTGATATAATAAACCGAACTAGAAATGGGCAAGACTGTTAATGACCAAGAACCTCTGAAATGATAGAGAACATTCTAAAACAAAACAAAACAAAACAAAACAGACCATGAACAAAAGGAGAGACACACTTCCTAAATGCAATAACTCAACATTGTAAAGATGATAATGATTCTCACCAAATCAGTGGACAAATTCAGTGCAATCCAAATAAAAATCCCAGTAACTTGGGAGGAAAAAAGCAAGAGAATAAGAAAGTCTTTAAGAAGTAGAAGAGGAAGAGCCTCCTGGGCAGCTCAGTTGGTTAAGTGTCTGACTCTGGATTTCTGCTCTGGTCATGATCTCATGGCTCATGGGTTTGAGCCCCAAGTTGGGCTCCACACTGAGCATGGAGCCTGCTTAGGAGTCTTTCTCTCTCTCTCTCTCTCTTTCTCCCTCTGCCCCTCCACCCTTCTCTCTCTCTCTCACAAAAAAAAAAAAAAAAAGTAAAAGAAGAAAAGCTTGCCCCTAACAGATACCAAATATGTTCCTATAGTATAATAATTACAAGTACCATGTTGGTGTAAAAACTGGCAGATTAATAATACAGGATCCAGAAGCAGATGAATCTACTTACGGAACTTCAGCTTATGATAAAGATGGCATTCAGTTAGTGGGGAAACGGTGTATAAAAGGTATTGAGAAAATTGCATGTTCATTTTGAAAAATAAAGTTAGATTTCAGTCTTACACCATCACAAAAGTAAATCAGTGACATATTAAAAAATCATGAAATCTAAACATAAAATTTTGAAAGAAAACATAATTTAAAAAATCATGTTGAAATGGAGAAGGCCTTCTTATGTCAGACGTAGATGAAAAAGTCAGAAAAGAAAACACTGATGGATTTGACTATCTGGAAACAACAACATCCCAAACAAAGTTCGGTAAGAGAAAAAAGGTTGGCAAGACATAAAAACACAAAAGATTAGGGGCAACTGGGTGGCTCAGTTGGTTAAGTGTCCAACTTTGGCTCAGGTCATGATTTCATGGTTCTTAGGTTCAAGCACCCCATCGGGCTCTGCTCTGAGAGCTCAGAGCCTAGAGCCTTTAGATTCTCTGTGTGTGTCTCTCTCTGCCCCTCCCCTGTTTGTATGCATGCTCTTTCTCCCTCCTTCTCTCTCTCTCAAAAATAAATAAACATTCAAAAAATATAAATATAATATTTAAAGGACTCATAAAGGGGCACCTGGGTGGCTTAGTTAAGTGTCCAACTTCAACTCAGGTCATCATCCCACAGTTTATGGGTCCAAGCTCTGCATCGGGCTTAGTGCTGACAGCTCAGAGCCTGGAGCCTGCTTCAGATTCTGTGTCTCCCTCTTTCTCTCTGCCCCTTCCTCACTCATGCTCTGTCTCTCTCTCCAAAATAAACACTAAAAAAAAAGTGTAAAGGGCTTATTAGGCAACAGACAATTCCATATAAAAATGGACAAGGAATATGAATAAGCAATTCCCAATAGAAATTAGAAAATACAAAGCGTCACTATGCATGTGAAAAATACTCAACATTATAAATAAAAGGGAAATGCAAATTAAAATAAGGATGTGCTGTCAATCTTTACCCATAAGATTGACAATAATAAAAAACAAATGGAAACCACAGAAGCTTTTGGCTGCAGGTAACAGGAAGACAGGACTTCAACTGCCTTACAGAGTGAGTGGCTTTGTTATCTGAAATGACCAGAAGTCTAGAGATACAGCCAGCGCCACATGTGGTGGCTTCGGTGGCTCGTAATGACAGTGGGGACTCAGATTCCTTCTCTTTTTGCTGTGCCAAACTTCACCCTAAGTTTGTTGCTCTTATGGTGGCAAAAGGGTTGAGGGGTTGCAGATACCACATCCAGTCCTGGTAAGCTTCAAAAGGAAGAGAGAATCTTCTTTTCCTTATGACCCTTTTAGGAGAGAGGAAACTTTTCCGGAAGTTTCCTCAGGCAACTTTCCATTCTTGTTTCAGTAGCCAAGAACTGGGTCTTATGCCAGTCCCTGAACCCACCTCGGGAGAGGGGCTGGGTCTTATCGATATCATCTAGGAAATCAGCCACGTGACCTCTCTAATGAGGGAGTGGGGAAACTGCTACACTCCACTCGATGGAAAAATAAATTAGTGTAGCCTATTGATAGCTTTCTTAAAATAAAACAACTCCCTCTTTAAATTAATTAATTAATTTTCAAATATAAGCTCTATACCCAATGTGGGGCTCAAATTCATAATCTCAAGATCAAGAGTCACATGCTCTACTGATTGAGCCGGTGTGGTGTCCCTACTGATGTCTCTCAAAATATAAAGTTTGCACGCCTTTTGAATCATCACAAGTGAAAAAAAAAATCAAGTTATAAAAATGTGACATTTATGTTACACACATGCAAATTACAATTATTTACATACAAAGTAATAGAAAAGGAACTTAAAAAATATATACTTTGCTCTCTAACGAGTCAGCATGTGGAATATGTAGATTATTCTTTCTAAGTTTAGTTTGATTTGTTTTTCTTATAAAGACACTTATTTTTGGGGCGCCTGGGTGGCTCAGTCAGTTAAGCGTCCAACTTCAGCTCAGGTCATGATCTCAGGTTCGTGGGTTCGAGCCCTGCATCGGGCTCTGCGCTGAAAGCTAGCTCAGAGCCTGGAGCCTGTTTCAGATTCTGTGTCTCCCTCTCTCTCTGACCCTCCCCTGCTCATGCTGTTTCTCAACTCCCAGCAACCACTGATCTGCTTTCTGTCATTATAGACTAAATTTATCCTTTCTAGATCTTCATAGAAATGGAACACGTGGATGGGCTCTGGCTTTGTGTAATGATTTTGAAATTCATTCACATTGTTGCATATATTAGTGGTCATTCCTTTTTATTGCTGATTAATATCCCATTGTTTGAATATAACACAATTTGCTTTCCTGTTTACCTGTTGGCAAACATTTGAGTTATTTCAAGCTTTGGCTAGTACGAGTAAAGCTGCAATGAACCCTGAGGTACAAATCTTTGTGTGCACGTATGTTTTTATTTCTCTTGGGTTCTCTCTCTCTCATTGTTTAGAAAGAGTAAAGTTATTTCTAGAAGCACCCCCAACAGACTTTCACTTGTGCATCATTGGTCAGTCCCGGGTCACCCTCATATGCCCCATGCAATTACTAGAAAGAGGAATGGGGTCACCTTGGGGAAATCAGTTCACATCCTTTGGGGTGGGGGGCTGAGGTCCTTTCTGAAGTTTGTTGCCTCCTCAAATCAAATTAGAGTCATGAACCCAGGAAAAAGGGAGGGATGGCTCTTGGGTATGCAGTCAGCCATATATGCCTCTTTACTTTATCCACGAGTATTTTTACTACACAATATGGTAGTAGCATTATTTATATATCATAGGAAGAGCCTTTTCTCTGACATAAAGGTGCTTAAGCAGATCTGTTGCTGACAGATACTCAACAATAGTCCTAGAAATAAGTGAAGAAGAGAAAAACATATTAAAAAACCCTTGACAGATAGAAAGATAATTGCTCTGGGGAATATGATATGAGGGCAGGAGTGTCATATGGAGAGAATTTTACCAACTGGCTGCCAGATGCAGGCCTGCCCTGGGCTGAGGCACAGCTGGTCCACCCTACAGTAAATCAGATGTGGGAGGCAAGTACCATCTGGCACATAAACTTGGCAGAGCCTGGAAAGAGAAGTTAACTCACGTGTGAAGTTATTATTATTATGGATGCACATGAACAGAGCCCTGGCACCTGCAGCAGGGTGAGCTGTCTCCTTCCTTTGGGGCTCCTCTGTCGCTGCTGCCACAGGGTGGCCACAGAGGGGCCCCTGGCCCCTAACCCTTCCGTTCCGGTCAGGGCTGGCATTCTTCAGCTTCCAAGGAGCTCCATACTCAGCACTTCTCCCCTTTCTCACCACTCTCCCTTGTGTTCTTTTCCTAAGTTTCTCTCCTTTGTTTGCTAAGCTTCTGAAATTCAGGGATCAGATTTTACCTATTTTTGTTCTCTATCCCTGCTCCCAGCATTCTTCCTTGAACAAAGTAGGTGCTCGATAAGTCATGAAAATGTCCTTGCCACAGGTAAGGACAAGAGGGAAGCACTGTGACAGTAATGTTTACACCTTCCATTTTTTGTGCCTATTTCCAGATATCTGTTGATTGTTGACATGTAAGAAGGACCCAGCAAATACATCCTTAGTGCGCATTTCAGTTTGTAAACCTTGCCCTAAGACATCTTGGTATTCTTAATTCTCCATTATCTACAACTAAGAATCATAAACTGTTAGGATTGGAAGGCGCCCCGGAGGTGAGCATTTTCCAGATGAGAAGCCCAGCGAGGTGCTCAAGGACATACTGGTGATTGATGGCAGAATAGAACACTTGTTTATAAACTCTCTGATTCCTTTAAGGATTTAAGTCCATTTTTGAGGATAACTAATTAGTTAAGGTAGCAAAATTACAATTAATTAGGAGCAAGAGAAGAATGCAAGTAATTTAAAAAGGAGATAAAAGTGAGCTAAAACAGAAACATAACCCCAAAGCCGCTCTGCAACAGGCTAGTCTTCACTTGGCTCTAAATGTCCATACATCTGTACGGTGAAACAGAAAGAAAACCTGGTCAGATGCAAAATCTATGATATGCATGAAAGAAACATAGCTCAGTAGCTCAGAGAAGCCCAGGCACTGTTGGTGCCAGTACCTGACAGGCACAGCCCATAAAAAGAGCTCTGTGTGTTGTAGAGTCCTCAACAACATTCTCATGGTGCACAGTATTTCTTAGTGCGGGGCTGGTGGCTGATGGCAACACAGCGGAACTCATCCTGAAACCAGCTCTTAATTGTGGGTGTAGCGGAGAACTCAGAATCTTACCCAAAATCATCAGTGGAGAAAGAAGCTTGCCAGATTGATATGTGAAAGAATTAACTCAGAATTCTGTGACATCAGGAGTACAATAATAATTACTGTTCTTAATTATGACCCAGAGGCGTGGTAGACCCTAAAGTGTTTTCTAAATTATCTAAGTGAAATGTTTTAAAAAAGATTCAATCTGGCTTCATAGTAATTTAACACTTAATTAGACACTGTCATCTGTTTTAGTTGTTATTTCATATATTTGCTTTATCCCCTTCAATTAGATTGTCCTTTCTTTGAGGGCCAGGGCCCACATACAGGGAAAGTGCCATTTTACTGAACAAATGCAAGAAGAATCCTATAAGACTGACTTAAAGGGGAAAATCTCAGCTTGTTGTGAATTTTTACTTCTTCTACCACAGAAATGGGAGGTCATACTGCTTTCTCCATTAGTCCCATCCCTTTATTCTAGTCCCTTAATGGCCCATAACACATTTGAGACTAGTTTGGAATATTAAATAAGGCCTTAGAAAAGGCTTGGGGATACCAAGAGGAAAATAATTATAGTGAGTAACCTGAAACTATAGAATCTAATTTATAACCATTACCAATAACAACACCCACACATACTGACAGTATAATATAGGGATCAAGAGCCCAGATTCTGCTCTATGATTTATTAACTGTTTCACCTCAGATAGGTTACTTAGCCTCTCTGGGCCTCATTTTCCTCATCTGTAAAAAAAGGCTAATAATGGTACTTATCTCATAGAGGTGTTGTGACAATTGAATGAATGAGTCTTATAATAGTGCATGAACATAATAAATATGTGTAGGCTACTAATATAGCTGAGCACTTTTTCCAAGCCAGGCATTATATGTATATTAACTCAATCTTCATGTAATATTCTAATGTAGTGGTCCTTAATTTTTGTCTCTGTCTTAAGAATTATTGAGAACTCAAAATAACTTTTGAAAAAATTTTATCTATTTAATTTACACCCGAGTTAGTTAGCACTATAGTGCAATAATAATTTCAGGAGTATATTTCTTAATGCCCTTTACCCATTTAGCCTATCCCCATCCCACAACCCCTCCAGTAACCCTCTGTTTCTTCTCCGTATTTAAGAGTCTTTTATGTTTTGTCCTCCTCCCTGTTTTTATATTATTTTTGCTTCCTTTCCCTTATGTTCTTCTGTTTCGTATCTTAAAGTCCTCGTATGAGTGAAGTCCTATGATATTTGTCTTTCTCCAACTGACTAATTTTGCTTAGCATAATATCCTCTAGTTCCATCCATGTAGTTGCAAATGGCAAGATTTCATTCTTTTTGATTACTGAGTAATATTTCATTGTGCGTGCGTGCGCGCGCATGTGTGTGTGTGTATACCACATCTTCTTTATCCTTTCATCAGTTGATGGACATTTGGGCTCTTTCCATACTTTGGCTATTGTCCATAGTGCTGCTATAAACATTGGGGTGCATGTGCCCCTTCGAAAAAGGACACCTGTATCCCTTGGATAAATATCTAGTAGTGCAATTGCTGGGTTGTAGGGTAGTTCTATTTTTAATTTTTTGAGGAACCTCCATACTGTTTTCCACAATGGCTTCACCAGTTTGATTCTTACCAGCAGTGCAAAAGAAATTCTCTTTCTCCACATTCCCACCAGCATCTCTTGTTGCCTGACTTGTTGATTTTAGCCATTCTGACAGGTATGAGGTGGTATCTCATTGTGGTTTTGATTTGTATTTCCCTGATGATGAGTGATATTGAGCATTTTTTCTTGTGTCAGTTGGCCATCTGGTTATCTTCTTTGGAGAAGTGTCTATTCATGTCTTTTGCCCATTTCTTCACGGGATTATTTGTTTTTTGGGTGTTGAGTTTGATAAGTTTTTTATAGATTTTGGATACTAACCCTTTATCTGATATGTTGTTTGCAAATATCTTCTCCCATTACGTTGGTTGCCTTTCAGTTTTGCTGATCATTTTCTTCGCTGTGCACAAGCTTTTTATTTTGATGGGGGTCCCTATAGTTGATTTTTGCTTTTGTTTCCCTTGCCTCTGGAGATGTGTTGAGTAAGAAGTTGCTACAGCTGAAGTCCAAGAGGTTTTTGCCTGTTTTCTCCTCTAGGATTTTGATGGCTTCCTCCTCTTATGTTTAGGTCTTTCATCCATTTTGAGTTTATTTTTGTGGATGGTGTAAGAAAGTGGTCTGGGTTCATTTTTCTGCATATCACTGTCCAGATTTCCCAGCACCACTTGCTGAAGAGACTGTCTTTATTCCATTGGATATTCCTTCCTGCTTTGTCAGAGATTAGTTGGCCATACGTTTGTGGGTCCATTTCTGGGTTCTCTATTCTGTTCCATGGATCTGAGTGTCTGTTTTCGTGCCAGTACCATACTCTCTTGATGATTACAGCTTTGTAGTACGTTTTGAAGTCCGGGATTGTGATGCCTCCTACTTTGGTTTTCTTTTGCAAGATTGTTTTGGCTATTTGGGGTCTTTTCTGACTCCATACAAATTTTAGGATAGTTTGTTCTAGGTCTGTGAAGAATTTTGTTTTGATAGGGATTGCATTGAATGTGTCGATTGCTTTGGGTAATATTGACATTTTAATAATGTCAATTTATTTAGATTTACTCCTAGGTATTTTATGGTTTTTGGTGCAATTGTAAATGGGATCAATTCCTTGATTTCCCTTTCTGTTGCTTCATTCTTGGTGCATAGCAATGCAACTGATTTCTGTGCATTGATTTTATATCCTGCAACTTTGCTGAATTCATGGATCAGTTCTAGCAGTTTTTTGGTGGAATCTTTTGGGTTTTCCACATAGCGTATCATGTCATCTGCCTGTGGGGAGGCCACCCTTCCCACCAGAGCACCTCCAGGTATTGTGCTGTGGAGTTTAAGACTCCTCTCCTTTCTCCCTTTTTAGTTCAATCCCTGTGGTTGTTTCCACTTTTCCAATTTCTCTCCAACTGCTTTTGGGGAGGTGGGTGCTTTTCCTGTACTCTCCCTCCCTGTCGTCCCCTCCCCCCCCCCACCCCCCGCCATTTCCGTCCTCTTTCTGTAAGTGAAAGCAGCTTCCTGTCCTCTATGGCTTCTCTCTCTCCCAGTTCTCTGCGCCACGTACCTGCTGAGTTATGTGGTTCAGGTTGTGCAGATTGTTGTGTTATTCCTCAAATCAATTTTTTAGGTGTGCAGGATGGTTTAGTGTTGATATGGCTCTATTTCATGGATGAGAGATGCAAAAAACTTTCATGCTGTTCCGCCATCTTGCCCTTCCTCAAAATAACTTTCGTTTATGTAGGTAATATCTCTCTATATTTTCTATATGAGCAATTAAAACAGAAATTTTGATAGTATTAATTAAGGTAAAATAATAACAAACCCAATACATATTACCAAAATGAGAATTTTTAAAAGTAACTATGTTTTCAAAACAATTTCTGAGAAAGAGGCATTATTTTACATTTTTGCAAATTTCTTTAATGTCCTGCTTAATAGAAGAGAATTGGAATCTCCAAATCATTGTTGTATCCAAACTGTTGCAATATGTTGTTTGGTTGTATATGAAGAAAATCTGGCATTACACAGATATGTAGTTGGAGAGGAAAAGAGTATTTTCCTAGCTTTTTCTTATAATTATACTCCTCTTTGATACTGTTCAAAAACTCGACAGGTAGTAGTTTCCTAAGGTCTAGTTGCAATATGGAATCTGAAACCATATCAGTGAACGTTTCATCCTTTGTTACATTAAAATCTATTGATTTATCCTCCATTTTGAGTAAATCATTTACCCTTACATGACGTTTTAACATCACACATCAATCATTTGGAAAATAGTGATTCACTGAGTTAGGCAGATCATCTAAATTTTGAAACATTCATATTGGTTAATGTAATGACCAATCTCATTTAAGAAGTCTTTGAGCATTGGATATCTGTCAAGCTCACAAGTTTTCCAAAATTCTTATTTTACCTTGAGGATTTAAATTTTACTATTGAATGAGCACTGTCATTGCTTCTTTCAGAGTGACAGACTCACTTTATTCACTTTCAAGAGGTCCACCAAATACCCAAGTCCGAATAACCATAGTTGTCTGCCATTCTTTCAGGTTCCATAAAAAAGCAGCAATCTCAGCTCACAACTTAGACAGTCACATTAGTGCTTTCCCTTGAGACAACCATTGTACACCCATTGTTTGTAGCAAAAGTATTCTATGTGTACTTCCCATTTGTCACATAGAGTATTGAAAAGACATATTCGATGGTTGAGATTTAATATAAGTAGTAATTATTACTGTTTCATCAAGGTCATTATTAAGGCTGTTTTTTTCCTACATGTATGAAGAATACAGTGATTAGTAGTTTGGTGCCCCTGGCTTGATTCATGCAAAGGCAACCAGTGCTTTCATCCACCACTGCATCATCAGAGCAAATGTAAACACAGTGAAAAAGGTAAATAACATCTTAGTGTTATTATGAAAATAGATATTCCCTTGTGCATTTTCCAAAAGATTCTAGGGGACCTTTAGAGGTTCTATGACTATAATTTGAGAACCACGACTTTAAGTCTTTACCTCCTGAAAGTCACCTCGAGCTCATCAAGAGTCTTTTAAGTCCAGACCCAGGGGATTGAGAGCCAGTCCCCACCCAGGTCTACCAGAAGGCCACAATCTGATTTCTCCTTTTCTATCTCTTCCTTAGGTATTTGGTGCTTGAAATGATAAGGTCCTTCAAACTAAAAAGAGACCATGTCTCTTGCCAGGAGCTTGCCCACACTAGCCTGGCTATGAATGTCATAAAGCTGGTATTTGTAAAGAGGTGCCTGCATATAGAGTTGGGGAGGGGATAGCTCATCCTCTGTTGTCAGAGGTCTCTTGGAACCCCCATAGATCCTGGCCTGGTCCCAAGTCTGATGTAGCATAAACCCTACTCTGTAAGGGTTGTTCTTATCCCTCTTCATAACGGGCTGAATGATGTCGCTGACTCTAAGGTGCTCCCTGGAGGAGAGATGGGCTGCAAGAGGCATTATCCATGTATCCCAGACCCTCATATGCTTCTCTCAGACCAGGGAAACTATATGCTCATGTCTTTAGGCTGTGATTATGTTCACCACTCATGTGTTGATATTTATTCTGCCCATAGCAGGGCTAAGTTGGGGATGAGAAATGAGGGTGGGGGGAGGGTGGCACGGTAGTAACATTGTGGAATAAAGACCTATGGAAGCCCTGGGCAAGCTAAGAAATGAAGTGATCCTTCAAAGTCATACTCTTGTTGTGGTTAAAAAACCCAACAACAACCGAAACACTCATCTGCCCAACCATCGGAAATTGACAAATGTTAATGTTTTGTCATGTTCATTGCAGATCTATTTAAATAAAAGAAATAAAACATTACAAACAAGATTCAGGTCCCCTAAGTCTATATCTTTTAAATATTCATTGAACATTTGTTTTGAAAAATGGCTGTGAGAAAAGGCAGAGGATAATTACCCTCTCTTCCTCCCAGTGGTTCAACTTGCTCCAAATGTGCCTGCCCCATTCAGCAAACAAACAAACAAACAAAAAAACCCCACCACCATTAATTGATGATTAATGACCTTCCTTAGAAGGCCAGTCAGCAGCTGATCTCTCCCCCTCCCCATCCCAATATGCCAACCACATGCAGTTCTCTTTTTCAGAGGTGTTCTGGAAACTAGTTGTGGATCATTGCATTTCGTGGGGATTTTGACAGAGCTTCTTATAAACTGGCTGTCTATGTACTGCCTGGGCCTGTTCATTCCTTCTTGTCTGGCTGGAGTTACGTGCGTTCACATGGATGACTTGGTCAAGCAAATTGGTAGCTATCTATGTCCTAGTCAGAGTGAGAAAGAGCACAAACAACCCACTCTTGCTCTTCTTCCTTCCCACATCTCCACAGCTACAGTAAATCAGATTGCCTGACTTTTTTTTTTTTGACTGCATCTGAATCTAATGCCCTCAGACTAGAAATTTCCATTATATCACTCAGCGCGTGGCAAGAGCAATGGGCTTCTCTGATTAGTGAAGCTGAAGAGCAGAAATGAATCACAGCCCCTTTCGTATTCTAGTGCATGGGTCTGGGAGGAGTGAATGCAGGAGGTTGGCCAAAACACAACCCCAGTGACTCAATTCTTAAATGATTTAAAATGAACATAAGCCTGGGACTTATGTTGAATAAATATCTCCATTTAATAAGCACTGAAGAGAGGAGTGAGGTGACAGGACTAAGGAAAGGAAAGGGAGGATACCTGCTTCTGATCATCTTTTGCTCAGTTTCTCTTTCTGTAAGATGAGGCCACTTATCATGATCAGTGACAGAGGGCTGTCCTTGTGAGCAATATATTTTAAAAAGCATCTTGAAAAATACCTTACAACAAATCAAAGACAATTTCACAGGAAGAGGAGTTGGGTTTTATTCCATAAAAGGAGAAAACAATAGACCTAGTCTTCCAAATCAGCTAAGCATCCATCCAGGTAAACAAGAATTATTCTGACTTTTCTTAGAAAACTGGAAGGAGTTTAGAGGCTCTTAGAAGATGAATGGAATAAAAGCTACAGTGCTAAACTTTCTACCATTTGAGAATCAGGTAGAGCAGGACAGGACCCTGAGACTACCTGAAGAGAGGAAGAAAGGGCATACCAGGAGTTTGCATAAACTAATAACTAATAAGCTTGGGAGGAAATATAAACGTTACCTTATTTGACCCCCAAACCAGAACCCCTCACCCTTTATTCCATCTGTTCATTGTCTTACCTTTGCTGGAAAGTTTCCAGTGACAGGAAGTCACCACCTCTTGAGGTAACCCATCTTAGTTTTGAGTATCATGCATTGATATACATTGTTTACCAAATCTCCCCCATGAAACGTTAGTGCACTGAGTCCCCTCATCCCCCACTCCTTCCCCTCCAGACATGTCCCAGTTAGTCCAGCTTCCTGACAAGTTGTACCACTTAGAGCTGTGCACAGCACTCCAGCAAGAGCCTAATCATCTGTGAGCAGCGTGGAGTGGCCATCAGCAGACGTCTCCAGGCCCCCTTTAATCTCTCCCGACACCTCTCACCTGTGTGTTCTGGGAGCAGAGAGGTGAGGGGAGGAGAGGATAGAGGCAAGACACAAGGTGTAGATGACATAGCCCTTAGCATTCTTGCTGCGTTTCAGCATCATTAGTTCATTTTCAGACATGCAGTGAGGTCGGTGATTAAGGACTTTTGGCTGATAAGTAGAATGAATCACAAGGAGGCTCAGTGAGGGCTGAAAGTCAGTCACTGAATAAAATTGAGATTCCATTTCCACCCACTCACCCTCTACTGCCAACAGCCCAGTTCTTTCTCAGTTGATCTAGTGACATTCATCAGAAGCAAATCTTCACCCCTCAACAGCTACTTTCCTAGAACTGATAGGAAGAAAAATTAGCAAAATGGACAAAGTCACAATAAGATAAGAGACTAATAGCCAAAATTTAGTTTAGAAAACAACTAGATGCTTTCATCAACTGCACGGTTTCCTGTGTTTACCTAGAACAAATTGTAGATTTGACAGTTATTTGTATTTGGGCCATGTTGCTTCAGATACTGAAATGGTTTAGACCACAAGAAATCTCCAGAAAAATGGTGCCCACACTCTTCTGTGAGTGGCTTGAATTGGGTCTAAGAGATGCTGCTGCATTGGGACTTGAAAATGGGGGAAGGGTTGATCTTCAATAGGTAAGGTGGCTTCTATGTGGACAGGGCTGATGCTATTTCTGTGGTCTTCTGGAACTCCTGCCACAAGTAGACCAGCTGCGGTGGATGAGATCCTGAATCTGTTGGTCATGTCTGATTTAGAGGCATATTTAGCATAGTCCCCCCTCGTAGTGAGTTATGTTGACTTGTAGATGAAGAGTCCCTTGGCTATGGTGTGTAACCATGACCTTTTGTGCTTGGCTCAGTAAATCATTTCATTCAGCAAGTGCTTTTATTGAATCCTGATTATGTACCAGTCAGGTGCTGGGGATAGAGAGATGAAAGACACAGACAGTCCTTGATTTCATGGGCCACCGGGGGAGATAGATATGTGGAGCTGTAATTAGCCTCAGTTTGGTAAGTGCTAAGGAAGCACATAAGAGGTGCACACTGCCCGGTCTGCCTGGTGGCTGGGAGAGGAGGTGAAATGATTCTTGAATAGTCTTGAAGAATCAGAAGAAAGGATCATAGGAGAGGAAGGTGGGGAGAGGGAGAGGAAACAGAATGGTAGCCCTGGCAGAAGGCCAGGATGAAGGGGTGAAACATATCCTTGTGGCTGAGGTTCCAGGTGTGCGTATGGATGGGCTGGCAGGGAGGAAGGGAAGCAACAGGACCCGGTCTGGGGAGGGAGGGAGTGGCAAGAGCACAAAGGGTCTGGGATGCCATGGACAGCATTGCAGACTTTATCCTAAAGATGGTGGGAAGTCATGTGGGTATGAATCAACAGAATGAGTGAGATCAGATGTTTAGAAAAGGTCTTTATGGCAGGAATGTGGAGGCTTGAGTGGAAGGGGACAGACAGAGCAGATAGCTTTGGGCTGGAACCCAGGAAAGACACCATGAGAGTTTGAATAAGGCAGTATTAAAAAAATTTTTTATGTTTGTTTTTGAGAGACAGAGAGACAGAGCACGAGCAGGGGAGGGGCAGAGAGAGAGAGAGAGAGAGAGAGAGAGGGAGACACAGAATCCCAAGGAGGCTCCAGGCTCTGAGTAGTCAGCACAGAACCCCACCCTCACGAACCGTGAGATCATGACCTCAGCTGAAGTCGGATGCTTAACTGACTGAACCACCCAGGCACCTATCACTTGTTTCTTTTAATGTTTATTTTATGTTTGAGAGAGAGAGTGAGCAGGGGAAGGGCAGAGAGAGAGGGAGACAAAGGATCTGAAGCGGGTTCTGTGCCGACAGTGGACAGCCCAATGCAGGGCTCCAGCTGTCTTAAGAATCTGTGAGATCATGAGCTGAGCTGAAGTTGGATGCTTAATTAACTGAGTCGCCCAGGAGCCCCAAGTATTTCTTATTCTGTGTCAGACAGATGTCCATTTTAATCTCAGTCCCCCACTGCCACCCTCCCATATTAGCTGTGTGACCTACAGGAAGTTACTTACGTCTCTAAGTCTTGCGTTTCCCATATATAAGATGGTTTAATGAGGACTTACCTTGCAAAAGCTGTGAGGATTACGTGTAAAGTGTTTAGTGCAGTGTTAGAGCACAGTAATCACTAAAAAAATGGTATCTTTATTCTTGTTCATATGCAGCCATCCTGACTTGGATAGTCCCCCTAAAAGCAGGCACTGAGGCAAGGACTTGGGTGCAGGAAATTTATTTGGGAAGTGATCCCAGAAAGCACAGGTGACTGAGAAAAGTGAGGTAGGGAAACACCAATGAGCGGAGGTGCTGCTGGGTGCATTGCTGCTGTGGGCAACTGAAGCTCAAATTCACTTGGGGCTCTAAGGAGAACTGTGTAGAACACAACTCAAAATTTCCCCTCCAAGAGACGGGAAAGCTGGGGTGTTTGTCCACCAAACTCATCCCTAATTGCCTGAGGTTTGCCTCTGCAGGTCTTAGATCCCCTGTCCTTCCAGAATGCTCTGTGCACAGGCTGAGTAAACTTGTGTGGCCCTAGCAGTGTTGGGGCCTCAAGCAAGCTCAAGCAGCAGAGATAGACGTGATGATGGAGACTGTCACAGATGTAACCCAAAGCGTCCTCTGAGGCTGAGGTGGACTTAGCAGACTTGAGAACTTGGGCAGAGCATCAGATCTCCTGTGGTGGAGTGAAGGGACACTTAAAAAGATATTTAGAGGGGCACCTGGGTGGCTCAGTCAGTTAAGCGACCTACTCTTGATCTCAGCTCAGGTCATGTAGAGCCTGCTTGGGATTCTCTCTTTCCCTCTCTCTCTGCCCTTCTCCTGCTCTCTGTCTCTGTCTCTCTCTCTGTCTCAAAAAAAAAAAAAAAAAAAACAACCCTTAAAAAAAGATATTTAGAAAATAGAACCAACAGATCTTGTTGAGTGGAAGAAAGAAATAGGGTGGATAGAGTCTTAAAATGGTGTGTATTTTGGGTTTGGTTTATAAACCTCAGTCCCATTCATTGGGTTTAGAACAATTGTCAGAGAGGTAGTTTGGGGGATGATGGTGATAAGGAAAGGGGGTGATTTCCATTTGGTCATGTGGAGTTTGAAGTGCCGATGATATAGCCAAGTGTCACAGTGGGTGGGCAAATGGAATTTCCCTGATTCACATTAAACCATGTGGATTTTATTCAGACATGTTAAAATTTCTTTTACAAGTTTTGTGGGAGCAAATCCTGTGCTCAGATAATGAGTGAAGACTTTTTCCCCCTGGTAAAAGGGCACATTTAATCTGGCGGTTTAAGTGATGGCTTTTAAAACAGCCTGGTGTCTCTTTTTACCTGCTGTTCACTCATTAGGTGGCTTTGAACCTGTTGGTGAATTCCACTGCAGATTATTTTCCTCCGAAGAAAGGGAATAATAAATACTCTCTTGAGTTATTGCATAGCTGTTGAAAACTAGACAGCATTTTCAAAGCCCTTCTGACTTGTTGCAAAGCACAGTGCTCCATCGAGTATTGTATTACTTTGCTTCAGTTTGCTTTTAAAACTTACAGCATTCCAATTATCCTGTTGTTACTGAATTCAATACTAAAGTGAATATGCTTGTTTTCTAAAATGGAATTTTTAGATGATAAAACCTTTATGTGCCAAGTGAGATAAGCCAGATAGTTAGCTAATTATGGCATGGAACTCATCCTGATTGTAGATATATTTTCTCTCCATGTGCACATATATTTGTATTGAAAATATGCATCCTGTTTTCACTCTATTTCAGAATGCATTTTTCAATAGATGTTGAAACCACTTACATTTTAATTTTCTGAAGTGGTTTCTTTGATGGATATTTTATTATAGGAAGTGTAGGACATCCAAGTCAATGGGGCCAGATATAAAAATATGAAATTGGGAAAGTCTGGCTTGAGCTTTCTCTTTCAAGGTGACTCTCCCACTTCCCCAAGGGCTTTCCCATGTCCCGGTGCTCACTGTCGAGGTGCCCAAGGATTGTTGGCCTCCAGCTCCAGAGAGGTGTTTGTGATACCAGCAGCGATCTCTAAGGTTTGCGAACTGGCCTGTGATGTTTACTTTAGCCACACTTGTTTGTAGAGTGCTGAGTATACGCAAGGCTCTGAACGACACACTGAAAGTAGAAGACGTGAAGAAAGCAAACGGGTAGTGGAACAAGGCCAGACAGCCGGAGTCTGTGTCTTCTTCCTTAGTGGTGGGACTGGGCTGATAGTTACCGTAGAGCCTGGCTTTCAAGGAAGGCAGGAGAGAATGTAACAAGTATTACCATGGGCTGGGCATTGTCCTAAGCATTCGGCTTTTATAGTACTTCATTTAATTTAATAAGTAATATGTTTTCTTAGAAATGTGCACGAAAGTCAACATTTCTAGAGAAAAGTGTGAAGCTCCATTTCTCTCAGTTTCTCTCCCATTTCTCTCTCACCTAGCTCCCATTTGTCTGAGAGCTCCTGCTGCTGGCCCTTAGGACTCCCTCCTCCCCTCCTTTTTTTTTTTTTTTTTGGTTTAAACAAATAATTTTAAGGACTGAATTGTATGTTTGATATTCTTTTAAGTTCCAAGCAAAAATAAGGTCTCTTAATGGTCCTTTCTCTAAGGGAAAAATATGATGGTGAAGTCCTAGGGGTTTTGACAACTGCTTTTTTGGATTAATGAAATAGTTTGCATGGCACAAAATAAAATAATGACAATGACATTATTTTACTTTGAAAGGACAAAAGCAGGCACATTCAGAGATTGAATGCTTTTAGTTTTATTTATTTATTTATTTTTAAATATTTATTTTTGAGAGAGAGAGACAGAGACAGAGCACAAGTGGAGGAGGGGTAGAGACAGAGAAGCACAGAATTCAAAGCAGGCTCCAGGCTCCTAGCTGTCTGCACAGAGCCGGAGGTTGGGGCTTGAACCCACCAACAATGAGATCCTGACCTGGGCCAAAGTTGGCCGCTTAACTGACTGGGCACCCAGGCGCCCCTGAGATTGGATGCTTTTAGACTGCAGTGTGGGATTATTGGTCCTTCTGCTCTGCAGTTGATGGGGCTAGCTCAAGAATAAAGATTTAGATGTTGAAATGGGAGTTCTACCAGAGCTCTCTCTGCTGGCGCCTGGTGGTCGTGGCTCTGGAGCTGTCTGCTAACCTAGCCACATCAACACTTTCTTTTAGAACCTGAGGTCTGGGCAGTGTGAACTTGTCAGGCGCATGCTCAGCTCAGTTGCCTGCAGAAAGCGCTGAACTTTGTACAGGCCGTGGGTGGCGAAGCACTTGTGTGCCCACCCTGCTGTTCAGCTTGGAGCCACCACTGGTTTCAATTATGACTTCCA
Source organism: Hyaena hyaena (assembly GCF_003009895.1). NCBI lineage: Eukaryota > Metazoa > Chordata > Mammalia > Carnivora > Hyaenidae > Hyaena > Hyaena hyaena. Next base: position 639,988 of record NW_024081072.1, read on the forward strand.
ACAGGCAGCTTTGAGGGCTCCTCTATTCATTATGGTGCCTCACACTCTATAATTAGTAATAAGCAAACACAGGCACTTCATAAACATAAAGCGCTAAACAATAATCAGGCAATGCATTGGACTTTTCCACCTCTTTGTTTCTTTCAAGTTAAAAAAAAAACACCTCTTGTTGCTTCATTTTGTTTTCTTGCCTTGAATAATCTGGGTTTGAATCTCGTTCTGACCACTGATTAGCTGTGCGACTTTGGGCATTTTACTTACCTTTGCTGTGTCCCACTTTCCTTATCAGTAAATGGAGATAATGATAGTTCCCATCTCATGGGTGTCGTTTGAGGATTAAATGGGATAATTCATGCAGATGCTTTGTAAGGAGCTCTGCTCATATTAAAGCTTGTTCAGTAAATGTTAACGTTTATTGTTATCATTTCCAATGAAATGAATGCATTGCATATAAGAAATAGATGTAGGTCTTTTTGAGTGTCTTTTTAAAAACCTTCCATAACAAACATTAAGTACACGTAAACACACAAATAGATCAGTATAATTACCGTCCCCCATCTCCACGTGTACCCAATCTAGCAGCAGTAATGATCAATATTTTATCAGTCTTGTTTCATAAAGCCCCATGGTTTCTTCTAGAATATTTTAAAGCAACTCTCAAGTACCATGTCATTTCACCCATACATTTAAGTGTCTTTTTGCTGTTAACATCCTAATATACTAAGAGCTCCTTGAGACTAGGTCTTCTTAACCTCGAACTCCAGCTCTTAGGAGTTACTGCACTTGGTAAAAACCCAACAGATGTTTAATTAGTGAATGAACAGCCCAAACAGCTTTCTCCACTTTTTGTAGATGCACCATAAATATCTGTTGAGTGAATAAATGAGAACAAGGATTTTATAGAGTGCCTGATGTATAGGGAGTTGCGCATGATTTATAAAATAAAGTATTTTTAATACTCAGATGAGAGTTTCCAATACTTGGAAGTTTAATATTGCTGTGAATATTAATAATGCCCAAATAATGAGCACTTGAAAGAAGGTTTAATTCTGACACTTAGATTATTTGTGAACGTCTAACTGTAGGCAACTTCATGAAAAGCAATTAGCAGATTCTTCAAACACATGACAAATCCTTTATTACTGTGCTTATAAGAGACACGGTTTACAGAAAACCAAATGTAATTAAATAACAGTGAACTTGAAATCTACCACAGACTCAAGATATACAAGGTATACTTGGCAAGGCAAAAATTCTCAAACACTAGGTTGTTTTGGGTGAAAGGTAAATTTCCATTAAGTAATTCCCACATTTTTTTTTTTGTCTTACAGACAGTTCCTTTGGCAATAACTTCCACTTTAGCTTTTATTATATAAAAATATAACAAAATTTCATTATATACAAACATTACATTACACAATGTACAGGTTAAAAACACTAAGAAAATGGCAAGCTGCAAGTGAAATTAAAGTCAATAGCATGAGAAGAAAAATTAAATACTGCACACATTTCATAAAAATTACATTAACTACATTTTTGTTTGCAAATACCAAACAGTACCAATGTGATTGGAAATAGCTTCCAACAACTTCATTTTAAGGCACATCTTGCATATTTATATATACAACACTGAAACCTGTCAATAACTTAGGGGCTTCTCGGAGTGACCTGTATATGTTGTGAAGACATGCAGCATGGGATTACACATTTTCATTGGCTTCCTTCTTTGGGGACAGGTACCTGCCAGGGGGGGACTGATAGAGGGGAACTCCAATCTCCTGCAAGTCTGGGAGCCTCCCCGGACGGGGCGGGGAGAGCAGAGTGACTATCCTGTCATAGTCCCTGTGTAGCACTTTCTCATAGACGCTCTGCAGCCCCACTGTCTTGGGCAGCTGGGCCTGGTAGTAATTGTCCCTGCGCAGAGGATCCCGAGGCAGGGACGTGCTCTTACAGAAGGTAGACATCTGGGCCGGTGGTGGGTGAGGTGGGGGGTGTGCGTTGGGTCCTCCGCATGAAGGGCTCCAGCAGCGGTCAGAGTGGCCCAGGATCTTACACTCAGCGGTGCACGCCCACAGTCCTAACAGAAAAGAGAAAGGGAGAGAGCGTGATGATTTTGCTGAGATTGCACACAGCTACACCTCCCTCTTCGGAATGTCAGACAGGGTCAAGGCAGCTGAAAAGAAGAACATGAGAGGGAACGCGGTGACTCAAGATTTGAAAGGAATACTGTTTCCTGTAAAGCCACCTTTAACAGGGAGTTGGCTCAGCTTTTTTGGCTGGAAGCAAATTAAAAACCAGATAAGCAGAATTCCCCTTTTCAGGTAGCTAGCGTCACCCCTGCCTCCACCTAACGGGGTGGGAGTGTGTTCTTTATTCAAGTGGTGGAGCTGCCTCCACGGGACATTTTGAAATTCCTCTCTCTGAGGAAGGCTGGGATCCCAAACCCCGAGGCCTGAAAAAGTGGGGAAGGAAGCGGGGAGGGGGCTGGGAGCGGAGACTGAGAGGAGGGCAGAAGGGGGCGGTGAGAGAAGGCACTCTGAACTTGGCAGGAAAAGAAGAGTCCTCACCACTCTGCATGTGGTTGATGAGATCCTTTTTCAGAGCGTCCCCGCTGATGTCAGAATCGCTGTCGTTGAAATCACTGTCCCCTTTGCCGCTGTCTTTGCCGCTGAACTTCTCCGCTTCTCGGCCGGAGATGGTGTTGAAAGAGTGTCCTTTCCAGACCGCCACAGGGGGCGCCGGCTCCTTTCCGAAGCCGGGGGAAGCACCGTAGGGCTGCAGCAGGAAATGGGTGTAGGGGGGCAGGAGGGGTGGGGGGAGGGAGCGGTGTAGATTGGACAAGAAACAAAAAAACACCAGGTGTGACAGGTTAGGCCTCTCCCGCGCAAGCACACCCAGACCCCCGCCAGTCCCTTCCCCCAGCCTGTCCGCGGAGCACGGAGAGGGGCGCCCAGCCGAAGGAAGGCCTCACCTCGGCGTGCGCGCCGCGGAGCCGCTGCTGCCCCTCGAAGTGACAGGAGCTTTCCCCGGTGGCGCTGCCGCCCTCCGAGCCCGGCACTTCGGCCGCTGCGACCGCGGGCGGGGGCGGGTCGGCCGCGGGGCTGCCAAAGGGCGCTTTGCCGCTGCCAGGGAAGGTGAGCACGTCGAACATGTTGGGCCTGGGCCCGGCTCCCCGGGCAGCCTCCTCCGGGGAGCCGGGAGCCGAGGCTCCGCCGCCCGCCGCCCCGGGCCGCTCTTCCCGGCGGGCCCCCCCTTTGCGCACCTCCTTCTTGCGGCGGTTGCAGGTGGTGGCGATGGTGATGATGGCGGCCAGCAGCAGCGTGCAGCTTCCGGCCAACACGATGATGACGATCAGCGGAGTGTCCCACTGTAGAGCCGGCCCCGACGCCGCGAGCCGAGAGCCGGGCGGGCGAGAGCGCTCCGGGCTCCCTGCACTGGCGGGCGCCACCAGCCCGCGTCCGTCACCTACTGTTACCACGAAGCTGACAGTGGCAGTGGTGGAGAGCGGGGGACGGCCGCCGTCGGAAATAACCAACAGAGCGCGAAACACGCGGCCCGGCGGCTCCTGCGAGAGGTCGCCGGTGAGCACGATCTCCCCCGTGCGGCGGCCAATGGCAAAGGCTTCTCGCGGCTCCTGCTGCAGCAGCTCGAATGCCAGCTCCCCGTTGGCACCATCGTCCGCGTCCCGGGCCTGCACGCGCGCCACCGCCGTGTCCCTTGCCGTGCGCCCGGGGACCGCTACTTCCAGTGTCCCATTGGCCGGCGCCGGGTGCACCAGAACGGGTGCGTGGTCGTTCTGGTCCAGTACCCTCACTTGCACCAGGGCACTGCTGGAGAGCTGAGGGGAGCCACCGTCGCTTGCCTGGATGCGCACGTCGAGCTGGCGTAGCGTCTCATAGTCGAAGCTTCGCAGCGCGTAGATGGCCCCGGTAGCCGGGTCCACCGACACATAGGTGGACACCGAGCCCCCCGCACGGCCTACTTCGGCCTCCAGCAGCCGGTAGGTGACCTGGCCGTTGCGGCCCAGGTCCGGGTCCCGGGCGGCCACTGTGGCCAAGTAGGCCCCGGGCGGGTTGTTCTCACGTACGGACACCTCGTAGACCGGTCGTGTGAAGAGTGGCGCGTTGTCGTTCTCGTCGCTCACGCGCACCGTGTAGGGCCGCACAGTGCGTAGCGGGGGCGCGCCTCTGTCCTCGGCCACCAGCGTCAGGTTGTACTCAGCGATGCGCTCGCGGTCCAGGGACGCAGCGGTCACCACCAGGTAGCTGCCCGCGTAGGCCGGCTGCAGCCGGAAGTGCTCGTGCCCGTAGAGGGCGCAGCGCACCTGCCCGTTGGCGCCCGAGTCTCTGTCCGAGGTGCTGACCAGCGCCACCAGGCTCTCGCGCGCCGCCCCCTCTGGCACCAGCGAGATGGCGCCGGCCTCTGGCGTCCCAGGCCCGGTCGGCGAGGTCGCGTCCGCACCCCCGAGAGCGGCGGCGGCGGCGGCGGCGAAGGGAGAGGCGGCGGGCGCGCCTGGGGCGGCCAGCGGGGTGATAGTGATGTCCGGAGCGTTGTCGTTGACGTCGCGGATGCGCACGATGACTTTGCAGGTGGAGGCCCGGGGCCCGGGACCGCGGTCCTGAGCCCGCACGTCTAGCTCGTAGGTGTCCTGGCGCTCGTAGTCCACGGGTCCCGCCAGGGTGAGCCGCCCCGAGCGCGGGTCCAGGCGGAAGAGGCGGCGTGCCTCGGGCGGGGTGCGCGCACCGAAGGCGAACACCACGTCGCCGTTGGGACCCTCGTCGGGGTCGGCTGCGTCCAGGTCCAGCAGCAGGGAGCCCACGGGCGCGTCCTCGGCCAGCTCCACCTCGGCCACGGCGCCCTGCGGGAAGGCCGGGCTGTGGTCGTTGGCGTCCAGCACTCGCACGCTGAGGGCGGCCGTGGCGGAGCGCGGCGGGCGGCCGCCGTCCTGGGCCACGAGCTCCAGGCTGTAGGCAGCCTGGCTCTCGCGGTCCAGCTCCTGCAGCAGCACCAGGTCCGCGCACTGGGCGCCGTCCGCGCGCGTCTGCAGCTCCACGCGGAAGGGGCTGTGAGGCTCGGCCAGGCGCACGCTCTGCAGCCCGTTGGCGCCCACGTCCTCGTCCACCGGCACCTCCAGGGGGATGCGCGTGCCCACAGCCGCGCCCTCGGACACCTCCACGGGGATCTGGGCCCTGGGAAAGCGCGGCGCGTGATCGTTGATGTCCCTCACCTCCACCTCCACGTGCACCAGCCGGAATTGCTCCTGCGAGAAGCTGACCACGTCGAAGGCCAGCACGCACTGTGGCGCTTGGCCGCACAGCCGCTCGCGGTCCAGGCCCGCGTCCCCGACGGTCAGCTGCCCGTCGCCCTCGCGCACCCGCAGCAGCGAGCTGTTGAACTGCTTCATCAGGCGGAAGCTGGTGTCTCCGGATACTTTCATATGCAGGTCCTCAGCCAGGGTCCCGATGACCGTGCCTGGGGCGTCCTCCTCGAAGGTGCTGTATCGCACTGTTTTGCTCTGGGCCACTGAGAGAACCCAACAGAGGCTGAAGAGCTGTAGAGGGATAAGGCAGGGGCTGCCCCCGCGCCTCACCGGACTCATGCCGATAGCCCCAAGTACTATTCCAAAAGGCTGAGGGAGCAATTCCTCTCTGGTTTGCAGGTGCAGGTCCGGGCGTGAGTCCCAGGCTCCTCGGAGCACGCTCTTTGCGAGCCCAGTGCGGAAGATCTGAGGGCTGCAGCTCGAGGTTCCGGCGCTCAGACCAGCCCACACTACACACCTCTCCCTTCCTTCTAGCTGCTGGAGCTGCGCCGCTGCGCGCCGCCTCCGCTTTTATAGCAGCCGATATGCAAATAACCAGAGCCGGGCAGCCAATGGCAGCTTCGCCCTGGCGCCGCTCCTACGCCAGCCTCTGACAATCCCTTTAACGTGGAAAGGCTTAGAGGGGAAAACAAGAAAGGAAAATGAGGGAATCTTTTCTTTGTTTCTTTAACTCCTTTCGCCTTTGCCCCCGTTCCTGTCAGTGCCCTGAATACAGAGGAGTTGGCACAGGTCGCCGGGAGTAAAAGGAGTGCATGGTTTTGTTAATTGTGCCTGTCCAGAGCCGGTTGTTTGAAATGAGAACAAACAAGCTTGGATTTCGCGACAGTGGTTCGGGACCCCCCACCCACTTTCTGCGTTTTGCATCTAGGAGGCTTCTAAACCTCGTTCCCTTCCACCGACTTGCTCAGTAAGATTTTGCTAGCCTTCTCTCGCAGCTTCACATGGCTCTCAGATACAGTCTCTCGATTTAGAAGTCCTAAGATTATGAGAGAATTGATTTTATTCAAATTTGTGTACGCAATTGTGTTTTACTCGTGTGAGCCGCGGCGATCAGGACTGCCACTTCCCTTTCAGAAAAAAGCTCTGCGATGTGTTAGTATGCATGTCACTGTACAAATGGCTTTCTTAAGCCCTGGGCGCTAGCAGGCCAGGAAAAAAAAGTTCCAAATAGGATTTAGCATAAGCTTGAGGAGATTTGGAAAGGTTTCAAAGATCAGACTGTATCAAAGGCTTATGAAGCCCTCGTTAGCAGTGGAAATAGAATGGCGTGGCAGGCGATCCCATTGGAGGCCCCAATGTCTGTATTATTTCACTGTGACAAGCTAAGGGGAGAGAAAGTTGAACAGTTTCCACTGCGAAGTTGGGCTAACTTGAATATAATGAGCAAACGCCACATGTATCCATTATGTTCCACTATTCATCCCCAATCACTGCCATAACTCTCCGGCTAAACGGTGATGGGCGCTGAATTCCACACAATACCCGGCTCGTATTAAAGTGCATTTAGAGAACTTTCCCTCCTGATGCCTTGTTCCGCCTATTTAGAGGATTTTCTTTCTGTTCTAATAGGGCTGCTTGGAGAAGCAATACTCATCCCGTTCCAGAACAAAATCACAGCATGAGGTTGAAACCTGGCACTAACCTGGGGGAACTTAACCATCTGCCTACAAACGTGTGGAACTTTGGTATTGCCAAACTCTGGGCTGGGCGGTCCTGGGACTGGCCAGGCTTGGCGGTGCCCCCTCCCCCCCCCCACAGGTATTCTCCTCACCCCCAGAATCCGTGAAGACCAGGGAGTTGGAGCTCCAAGCAGGATCAAGCCGAATTCTTATTGAAGAGCTTTATTGAACAGGTTATGCAAATACACATGAAGGAGGAGAGGTAAAAACAAAAGCCACGTTCCGCCTGAAAAAAAAAAATCAAGGGTGATGGATTTGATAAGCAGACTGTATTTAGTAAATGTTCTTCTGAATCCATATCCTATTCCTGCCATCAGCATCCAATCTGTGTTTTCCTTTCTCTCAAACCTGAGTGAATATGTCCTAGGGTCTTTTCAGAAGACGTTCAGGAGTTCCCTTCCCTCCAGTCTCCTCCGTAGAGAGACCAAGCAGGTAGGTGGGGGTGCAGGAGAGTGGAGGAGAATGAAGTAGGGCCCTGGAATTGCCAAAAAGCAAAAAATAAAACAAGCACACACACACACACACACACACACACACACACACACACAAAACGCAGCCCCAGAGATCAATAAATAAAGCTCTTATGAGATTGAGAAGAGGGCAGGGCGGTGGATGGTTGGGGAAATCCTCACAGCCGTGTGCCCCTGGGTTCCTTTCCCCACCTCTTTCACCTTGCTGCCCTGGAATCGCTAAAAGCATTGATGCCAGGCAACTATAGCCGCGAAGGGACGAGGAACAGGCGACGTCCCCTGCAGGAGCCCAATTCCCCAGCCTTCCCTGCCACTCCCCCCCCAAACCCCCCCACCCCAAGCTGCCAATTAATAGCTTGCTTTCTCTCTGCTTCTGCCCAAGAGACATTTCTCGGCGGGTATGTGCAACCAAAAGAACTTTCTCTCTTCTTTTGGAGCCCCGCAGCACTCCCACCCCGGCCTGCGGCCTGCTAGTGACCTTTACTGTTTCCAGGGTCGCGCCCTCCCTCCTCCCCCTTTCCAGGGTCAGCCCAGACTCGAGCAGATTCAGAACTCCGCAGTCGGACAGCGGCCTCCTGGTGCCTTTAGTGTAACCCCCAGAGGTCAGGTCCGCGCGGTGCAGCGGCTGCGAAGCCAAGAACCCAGGGAGGGATTGGGGGAGGGGGGATGAAGGCAGTGGGTCCAGAGTAGCAGAGAAAGGATGTTTGCAGCTGCTTCTGTGAGTAGACAATTGGCTAGAGCACGGTCGCGAGTGACTGGGAGCCGGACCCCACGACTGCGCCCCCTGCAGCCCAGAGCCTCTCAGTTTTGGGCCGGAACACAGGACCCCAGCCGCGCGCTGTTTAAATTTGTTTTATTTTGGCTTGGCTGGAGAATTCCAACTACTTAATATTTTTATTCAAAGCTCTTCGCGTCATCTCGCTCATTCTCAAGACTGAAACACGGGAAGGCATGCTGGGGGCAGGGGGAGGGGAGTGGCAGAACTGGTGCAAGCCAGGTGGTAAGAGGGGTGTGGAGGCGGCTAGTAGCAGGTCCAGAGCATTTTATCCTGGGCTAGCCGCTCGGAAGTGGCCCGGACGGCGCCGGCGCCAGGAAGCGCTGGGCGCAGAGCCCCGGGCGGGGAACCGCAGGAGGCGAGCGGCTAACACGGCCTTCGGAGCCGGCGGTAGAGGTGTGAAGGCACGCGAGCAGAGCGAGCTCCCGGCCCTGCCTCCTGCGGCCTCCAGATTATTGTAATACGATTTAAAATAGCGCATCCGCGCCTACAGCAACTCCCGGGGGAAGCAAGATGTCCGTGGAGGTGGGGCCAGAGGGGTCGGAGGGAAGGCAGGGGAGCTCGCCCTCCTCCAGCGAGGATCCCGCCGCACAAAAGCAGCTCGAATCGACTTGTTATCATACCAAAGGCTGGAGCAGGCTTAAGGGAGCCCCTTTCTCTGGGTGTTAGCAACTTCGCCGGCAACAGTCTCGCAATCCTGAGAACAAACACAGCCCCACAATGGCCGGCGTTTTCTCGGAATGCAAATGTTGCGGGCTCCGCAAAGCTGGGTTTCTGTTGCCGAGCCTAATGCTGGCTTTGTGAAACTCGCGTGCAGACCCCAAGATTGACACGGGCGTCACGTGACGGATTAGGGCTCTAGGAAAGTTTTCAAAGAGGCGACAATGGGGGGCTCAGCCTGATCTGATATCTCCCACAGTTTATCGGGAAAGAAAATCAGGATATATTCTCATATGTAATAGGATTATCTTTCCGTTTCAAGTTCTATACAGCATGTAATTTATTTTTAATTAGGATTATATCTACCAGGAGAGGGAACTAGACTTCGCTGGAAAGTGTAATTCTAAGGATGGATGGGGAGAGGGGTTATTTTTTAACCTTTTAACTATTAAAAAAAAAAAAAAAGCCCAGGGCCTATTGTTTTTCCTTTGACAGGCTCACTCTATCGTATAAACCTTTCAGGGGAGTTTACAGCAAGTGCTCTTCCAAGCAGAGAACAGGGGCAGCTCTTCAGAAGTATCCACTTCATTCGTGTAAGGAAAGCACACTTTGTGGAAATCTCTTAGAATTTCTAAGTCACTGAGTTTTGCTGGGGTTTGCTCTCTAGAAATGCAACCAAGCTCTTTCCTACGCTCCAAATGCTAACTTATATATTTTTTAAATGCACCTCCCTTTTTTACTGGCCTGTTGATACTGGCAGAGTGACTTTTAAACATTAATACCAACCACAGAGCAACATTCTCTATAGCTCTGATTCAAACTCAGCAGTCAAACGAGACAGTTTGGGGGTGAAGGTAACTGTTGTTTAAACATTGATTTTTGGATTGATCCCAGTGCCAGATGCTCTCAAATCCTGGACCATTTCCAAGTCTTGGGCTTCTCAACCTGTTTTGTGTTCTGTGTGTTGGGATGCTCTGGGATGCCTGCTTAACCTGATAAGAAACAAAACACAGGCTGTGGACTGCAGGCTTTGAGTCATCCTCCTTGGGTTCATATCTGATATCACTGAATTGCTGTGTAACCCTTGGCAAGTTCCTTGATCTCTTTGTAAATTGGTAAATAATAATAAGGTAATATTATTATTATATTATATATTATAATATTATAAGGTAAATAATAATACCTTGTAAGGACTCTGTAAGATAATAGAGTAACGGGTGCTTAGGAAGCCCTGAACACATGTTAATTATCATTTCCTTTTAAAGCACAAGGAGGTATAATCTAAACGTCTTATTTTATAGGTGAGGTATTTATTCAGAAAGACAAAATACAAAACAAAACAAAAGAACAACACTCCTCTTTCCTGTCTGCTTCTTTGCTTTCATTTTAACTGTCCTTCTGATTCCTTTTTTTCCTCCTACCCTTCTGGAAATAATAATAGATGTAGTGGTAGGTGTATAGATCCCAATGGAAGGAGAGAAATGGTCATGTGAGGGTTCAAGTAACTTTAATGCTTTCATGTCATTTCAAAATCTTTTGGAAACTTACTCTCCGGTTGAGATCGGATGATGGCAAAAAGGAATTTGCAGTGGACTTTTCCACCATCCTTTTCTATAAAAGCCATGTATCATGACTGAAACCACCTACAGACACAAGTATTTAGTGGACGGCAACCCATAATTCTGGGGAAGCAGGATTATTCCAGAAGACTTTCCCTCCTAGGATGCTCAGGAGTAGCAGGTGACTTTCTGTGCCTTACATGGAGCCAGTGTTTGACCCTGTGCTTCCGCTCAACATTATTCTACCAGGACCACTAGAAATTGCATGGTTTAAACAAGAGACATTTATTTATATCTCACAGTTCTGGAGACTGGAAGTCCAACATCAAGGTGTTGATAGGTTCCTTTTGAGGGCTGTGAGGGAGAATTTGTTCTTTGCTTTTCTCCTAGCTTTATTTGTTTTTTTTTTTTTTTTTAAGGTTTTTATTTATTTCTAGGAGAGAGAGAGACAGCGTGAGCAGGGGAGGGTCAGAGAGAGAGGGGGTCACAGACCGAGACAGGCTCCAGGCTCTGAGCTGGCAGTCAGCACAGAGCCCGACGCGGGGCCCGAACCCACAAACTGCAAGATCATGACCTAAGCGAAAGTCGGATGCTTAACTGACTAAGCCACCCAGGCGCCCCTCTCCTAGTTTTATTTGAAGAAGAAGGAGAAGAAAAAGAAGGAGAAAGAGGAGAGGAGAAGAAGAGGAGGAGGAGGAGGAAGAAGAGGAAGAAGAAGAAGAGGAGGGGGAAGAGGAGGAGAAGGAGGAAGGAGGAGGAGGCCGCTGGAGTAAGCAGGGCAGGAGGCGCTGGCTGGTGATCTCCAGCATCTCCAGTCCTTGGAGAATGCAGTTTCTCCCAGGAACCTCCTCTTGGATGTCTGCAGGCTGGCAGATAAGGAAATAGTCCTCTGGCTAGACCCACAGACAGCAAGTGCCATCTCAGTGCATATATCTCTATCCTGAGTCTCTTGGGATTTGGCCAGACCACAAAAAGCTAGTCACTGTTCCCAAACCAGTCACTTGAGAGAGTTGTCCTTCACCTCCCTCCTAGATTAGATGTCTGGTTCCAAGGAGAGTTCAGGCAGACAGCAGTGGGAGGGAGGGGGTTCTTTTTGCTCAGAAAGTTGAGGCTTCTCTGGGTTCAGCCTGGAGCAAGTCCAGAGTCCTCACAGTATGTCTTCTGTTGGACATCTGTCCAAGACAAATAGTGCTGGTGGAGGGGATGAGAAGTGGCATGTTCCACAGCTGCCCTTGGCCTGGGGTTGTGGACAGAAAGCCAGTGTTCTCCTTATCACCCAAAGATTAGGGGGGAGAGGGGGGATTAAGAATTTTCCTGGAGCCCTTTAGCTGGAAAATATAGGATATGGGATATGGCCTGGCTTCCTAGGACCCTGTTGATGGTCGATGAGCACTCTGAGGGCGAATTAGGGCCAAATTACAGAGTTCATGGTGGAAACGAAGAGGTTATCGATAATCAAAGGAGCCCTCAGTGAGGATGAAAAGAACCACAAATCTCTGCTCAAACCATACTCAGGAGTTCTGTAGTTAGATAAATTGGATGGATTGATTGCTTTCAGAGCCTAGAACATGTTGTTGCAAATTTGGGGTTTAGTTATTAATAAATGCCACATGATTCAAAAGAAATTAAAGCAGGAAGCTGGAGCCTTTTCAAGGCAGAGAGAATTTAATCATTGACTGGTCTTTTTTTTTCCTTCTTTTTTCCTCAAAGTCATTGTTCTGTTAAGTGCTGAAGACTTCTGACTCAGGCCTTCCTTTGCATCTGATGGCTTGAACTCGCCTGCTCCAAGTGGGTCACAATCCACTTTTGAAATGGAAATGAAGTCTGCGTGGCAGCCTCACCCTCAGAGCCCTGGGACCCAGGCCCCGCCAGGGCACCGCAGAGCCTGGTGTTATAAATTTCTGCGTAGATCTGAGAGCAGTTTTAGGCCATTGATCTCATGTCACCCAGAATCGAGATGGAGTGACGGCTGATAAACTGCATGGTGACAGGCTGCGGCCTTGGAAGAAAAAAGTCTAGATGCGGGATAAAAAAAAAAAAAAGCTGATGGATTAGTTATCAGCCTCCCAATTCTCCTCATCCTGGATTATTTCTGAACACTTTAGAAGCATTTATTTTCAGGTAATTTTACAGTTGTCTTTTTGTCCTTCAGAGGTGCTTTGGTCTACGAAACCACTTGGAATTTAGATGAAATCATTTTTATCTGTATTGCTGGACAGCCCCCACCCCCACCCCCCACCGTGGAAGTCCCTGAAGCCCTGCTTTCAGGCCCAAACTCTTAGGAGGCTTTTACCTGCAGCACAGGGAACTGTGGATACAAATAACTATTGGGATTAATACTAATTCATGATTCTTCGGCAGCACAACCCAGCCCACAGTTGTCAAACACTCCTTGTTGTAATAAGGGCCAAATGCAGAAAGAAGTACTTTGGTGGGGGTGGGGAACACTCCTTGGTCGATATTTAAATGAGTGTTTTTCCTTCAAACTTTTTGATTCCCTCATGGCTCCAGCCTCTCTGTCCAAAGGGTAGTGTGAACCATATGTTATCCCAGGAAGACCCAGGCGCTTCAGAAAGGTTTTGAGTAGGTAAGGTGAGAGAGGGCCAGGGAGATTAGGGGAGTGTAGCGGATCATTTGTGTTCTGGGATGAATAAAGGTTGAATTCTTGCCGCCCTGGCTCCGAGCTCCCGCTTTGGTGTCCAGTGTGGGAACGCGAGATGGGGAAGAATGGACTGCTCCATGCATTGAACTGAGAGCCCTCCCGGGCATGGCCGGCCATTTGTAGGGCATCAATCTTGCTTTGCTTTGCCTGGGGAGCCTTGTATAGAGGCCTGTGGTCTCAGGGGACTGAGAAGAAGGTTAGACGGAGGGATCAGAGCCCCCACAGGGAAAAATAATGTGACAAGCTGTCAGAACATGGCGACTGGGTGACTCCTGTTCCCTCAGTGGCCAGGGGGCCCTGCCAGGCCCCGCATCCTTCAAGGCTGGGAGCTGGGAGAAGGGAACAATATGAGATGTATGATGGATTACACACTTTTCCATCAAACCCCAGTGGAGCCTTTCTGCTGGACTTCTGGAAAAGGAGGAGTGGAGTGGCTTTTTCTAGGAGTGGAATGATACAGGAGGCATGGCATTTCTGGGGATCAGAAGGCTATTTGCTGAGGTCAACTGTGGAAGTAGGCCTCCAGGATAAAATTCAGGGGTGATAGAAAAATATACATTGTCAAAATCTGGGATAGGAGTTCCTTAACTTAGGATAATTGTATCAGTCAGCATGGGCCAGGTTATGCTTCAGTAACAACCCCCAAATCTTAGTGACTTAAAACAGCAAGTGTATGTTTTGTTACTCTGCATGTCCATCTGGGAATGTGCTTCAGGCTGTCCTTATTTGGGGACCTAAACTGTTAGAGTAGCCACCATCTGGAACTTTCTCCTTGTTGTGGCAGAAGGAAGAGGGAAGGTAGCAAATTATGCATTGGCTCTTAAAATTTCCACTCACATATGACAGACTTCATTCCTGCTTATATTTCTTTGTCCACTTCAGTCTTGCTAATGCAGTGTAAAGCTCATTCTGCTTAGTCATTAGAAGGAAGGCTTGAGGGAATAAAGCAGGAGAGCTGGACAAAACCCTTATACAGGCCAAGAGTCAAGGCATGTGATCTGAGCTTGCCTCCCCTTATCAGGTCTTGGACAAATTATTACTTTTTCTTTCTTTCTTTTTCTTTCTCTCTCTCTTTTTTTTTTGCTGTGGGGAGATAGCAGTTGGGAGAAATGCTGGTCAAAGGCATATGTGCCTCTAAATTCAAGGAAGGTCAGAAATATTAGAAGTGTCCTCATGTGACACATTCCTTAAAGTATAGGCTAAATTACAGCTTCAGACTAATTAGCAAGGAAATCCCCCAAGAGTGAAAGATTGAGTATTAGTAATGGGATTACATGTCCTCTTGCTTGTGCTTGGGGGAAAACTTGCATAAAGTATCTTCATTAATCACAGTCCTAATAGCTTTTACTTTTACCGCCATCAAAACTACTAGGATCAAAAACATTTTACTAAGCAACTTTCAGAGTGTGGAATGGAACTATGCTCTATTGAGTGCTTTACAGCAGAGCTAAACCCTCTGCCTTTTAAGTGTTTACAATTATGGGGGGCCTGGGGGGCTCAGTCGGTTAAGTGTCTGACTCTTGATTTTGGCTCAGGTCATGATCTCACGGTCTATGAGTTCGAGCCCCATGTGGGGCTCTGGGCTATCAGTGCAGGGCCTGCTTGGGATTCTCTGTCTCTCCCTCTCTCTGCACCGCCCCCCAATAAATACATAAACTCAAAAAAAATGAAGAGTTTACAATCACATGGAAGGAAGGACTAAGAACAGCTAAGCAAACACCAAGAACAGCATGAATATGAATATTGACATCTGGGAAGCCTGAGAAGAAATTTTTTTTTGTTGGGTAATTAACAAAGAAAGGATCATGAACAATCTGAACCAGGTTCATTATTGTGTGTGCCGTCCACAGTGCTAGGCACCAGGGTATGTGCTCTCACTCTCTAGGACATTTTGGTCACTGGGGAAGGCAGGACACCATCACACAACTTCAGTGTAATGTGGTTAGTGTTAAACAATGATAAATTCAGTGATAAATTTCCAGGAGAGAAGATCAGCTTCTGGAAGCTCACTTAAGAAGCGGGGAGATGGTTCAGCAAACTCCTTGTGAGAAGGTGCGGGCTATTTTAGGCCAAACATTGGACTTGGGAGTAAGCATAGGGCAGGAATAATTGCCACTGTGTACTTCTAAGGCCCTATTTATAACCATCAATATCCAAAAGGCTCAGAGACTAGAGTATCTCCTATTAGAGATGAATATAATATTCATATATGTTTTTTGAAATATTCAAGGTATAAGTAACACATAGAATAATGCAATATTTTAATATAGAATGTAGAAAATTTGAAGAGACACAAGATACCATGCAGGCATCCTAAACATTCTGTTTCCAAATGTGTTAAATAAAACAGATGTTTCCTTTTTTAAAAAATGTTTATTTATTTTTTTCAGAGAGAGAGAGAGAAAGAGCACAAGTGGGAGAGAGGCTTAGAGAGAGGAGGACACAGTATCAGAAGCCAGCTCTGTGCTGACAGCGGAGAGCCTGATGTGGGACTGGAACTCATGAACCACAAGATGATGACCTGAGCAGAAGTTGGACGGTCAACCGACTGAGCAACCCAGGTGCCCCTGAAGTGGATAATTTTTGCCTCCACCCGTCTCAGAGTTGAGGTGAGGTTTCCATGATTCAAAGAATACAGAGCCCCTTAGGAGCCATAAAGCAGTGAACACAGCAAGCCATAGAGCTGTTGGGCGCACTTTAAAGGGACACAGAGCCAGTTTGCAGACAAGTGTGGAGGGCAGGAGACAATGAAGGAGGGAGAACAGCTTAGGGCAACTGCTGAAGCACCAGAGCCAGGCTAGATCTGAAGTCCCTGGAGAGTTTTCAGCACCTTCCATCCAAGAGGTGGGGGCAATGGTAAAAGGAAGAAGAGTAGACCTCTGCTCAGCTAGGACGGGGCAGTGACTAGAGGCTGAACCTGGGTCAAAGAGGAGGTTGTTCACTGTTTAATCCTTTGCGCCTGTAGTAACAAAGTCACCAATAAATATGTTTTGGAATGAATGAGTGAAATAGCATCTCCTTTGATTTTACCAGGGACGTGATATGGATCTCCATCTCTGCACATATGCAGGAGACCCCTGGTTAGTTTCAGTAAGTATGAGTCTGGAGAGGTGGTCAGGACAGACTCAGTGTCCCAGATTCAACTCAACACAGACATTCTAAGGCTCATGGAGCCAAAGTAGGAGGATATGAGATCTTGGTCAGAACTGCTAGGAATTCTAGATGCCACAGATGCAGTGTCCCACTTCCAGACTGTTCTGCTTGCTTTGGGTTCCATTCCTGGAAACATATGGCCTCTCTTTTCTTTTTTTTTTTTTTAAAGTTTATTTATTTATTTTGAGAGAGGGACAGAGAGGGAGTGAGAGAGCACACGCGTGCTAGTAAGGGAGGAGCGGAGAGAGAGAGGGAGAGAGAGAATTCCATGAAGGCTCCGTGCTCTCAGCGCAGAGCCCAACTTGGGGCTCGAACTCACGAATGGTGAGATAATGACCTGAGCTGAAATTAAGAGTTGGAGGCTCAACTGACTGAGCCAAACAGGCGCCCCTGGCCCTTCTTCCTTGAGAGCCCACAGACTGATTCCAGTTCCCTAAAGCAGAGCTAGCTGCCTCGCATTCACCCTTGCTTAATCCCAGACTGGTCAAGGTAGCTTCAGCACTTGGCCTTCATGGAATCTTTCTTCTTCATCAGGGCCTTTATAACATCACTCCTTCTCTGTCTTCAGCTCTCCTGATGCCAAACCCAGCTCAGATGTGATTCTAGTTCATGCATAGATAGGTCAAGGTAGCTTCAGCACTTGGCCTTCATGGAATCTTTCTTCTTCATCAGGGCCTTTATAACATCACTCCTTCTCTGTCTTCAGCTCTCCTGATGCCAAACCCAGCTCAGATGTGATTCTAGTTCATGCATAGATAAGCTCATATTACATGTCATTTATCAAAATCATATTCATATATTAACTATTCCTCTAGGAGAAAGGGGCATGGTCCTAGTACACATCTTGGGAAGTTTGTTACTTATGATACATCCTTTTAATATGTCTCTGATGGCTCTGCTTGTGCTCTTTCCTGCTTTGTAGGTATTTTCTAAGACTTGGAGCATAGCTCTTTACTGAGAATAACAGCAGTGGTATTTCTAGTAATGGTTATGGGTGTTGAGCCCCTGATTCTTGCTACATGTTGTGTCAGGCAGTTCACATACTTGATTTAATTTTCTCAACATCTCTGTAAAGTAGGTATTATGATAACTTTTAAAGAAACTGAGGCTCAGAGTAATTAGTGTCTGCAAGAGCTCCTGGCTGGTTAATGGCAAGGAAAAATTTAAATCCATTTCTAGGAGTGCCTAGATGGCTCAGTTAGTTAAGCGTCTGACTTTGGCTTGGGTCATGATCTTGGGGTTTGTGAGTTTGAGCCCCATGTCAGGCTCTGTGCTGACAGCTCAGA
Source organism: Hyaena hyaena (assembly GCF_003009895.1). NCBI lineage: Eukaryota > Metazoa > Chordata > Mammalia > Carnivora > Hyaenidae > Hyaena > Hyaena hyaena. Next base: position 657,552 of record NW_024081072.1, read on the forward strand.
GCCTGGACCCTGCTTGGGATCCTCTGTCTCCCCCTCTTTCTCTGCCTGTCCCCCTCCAACATGCAAGCACTCTCTCAAAAATAAATAAACATAAAAAATAATTTAAAAAGAGAAAAAAATCTAATTCTAACAGTGCAAAACCCCAAGCACTTTCTATTATATGGAGCCATACCCTAATTATACCATCATCTTGCTCTCCAGTGAACCATCTAATTTTTGGGTTTCTCTGTCCTCCCTCCAATGCCCTTCTGCCTTTTCTACCTGACCCCTCTTCTGAGCTCCACTCTGTGTCTTTTAGTTGGGCATTTTGTTTGGATACCCAGCTATAATTTCCCAGAGTGCTGGCAGGAGACAAAATTCATCCCATTGCTTCTCCAACTGGTTCTTTTTTTCTCTCTGTATCAGGTTGCCCTTCAGCCCCCCATAGAGGAATCAGGTTCATATTTTCACTCACCCTCATTATCTCTAACCATCTTTTTTTTCTTTTTAAGGGTTGTATTATGCTCCCAAATGTCT